>NC_086453.1:379098656-379398656 GCF_028390025.1 Pseudophryne corroboree
TTCCTCTGTTATACAGTAGTCAGGGGGTTATAGAGGATACATACAGCCCCTCTCCTCTGTTATACAGTAGTCAGGGGGTTATAGAGGATACATACAGCCCCTCTCCTCTGTTATACAGTAGTCAGGGGGTTATAGAGGATACATACAGCCCCTCTCCTCTGTTATACAGTAGTCAGGGGGTTATAGAGGATGCATACAGCCCCTCTCCTCTGTTATACAGTAGTCAGGGGGTTATAGAGGATACATACAGCCCCTCTCCTCTGTTATACAGTAGTCAGGGGCTTATAGAGGATACATACAGCCCCTCTCCTCTGTTATACAGTAGTCAGGGGCTTATAGAGGATACATACAGCCCCTCTCCTCTGTTATACAGTAGTCAGGGGGTTATAGAGGATACATACAGCCCCTCTCCTCTGTTATACAGTAGTCAGGGGGTTATAGAGGATACATACAGCCCCTCTCCTCTGTTATACAGTAGTCAGGGGGTTATAGAGGATACATACAGCCCCTCTCCTCTGTTATACAGTAGTCAGGGGCTTATAGAGGATACATACAGTCCCCTCTCCTCTGTTATACAGTAGTCAGGGGGTTATAGAGGATACATACAGCCCCTCTCCTCTGTTATACAGTAGTCAGGGGGTTATAGAGGATACATACAGCCCCTCTCCTCTGTTATACAGTAGTCAGGGGGTTATAGAGGATACATACAGCCCCTCTCCTCTGTTATACAGTAGTCAGGGGGTTATAGAGGATACATACAGCCCCTCTCCTCTGTTATACAGTAGTCAGGGGCTTATAGAGGATACATACAGCCCCTCTCCTCTGTTATACAGTAGTCAGGGGGTTATAGAGGATACATACAGCCCCTCTCCTCTGTTATACAGTAGTCAGGGGGTTATAGAGGATACATACAGCCCCTCTCCTCTGTTATACAGTAGTCAGGGGGCTTATAGAGGATACATACAGCCCCTCTCCTCTGTTATACAGTAGTCAGGGGGTTATAGAGGATACATACAGCCCCTCTCCTCTGTTATACAGTGTCAGGGGGCTTATAGAGGATTACTACGGCCCCTCTCCTCTGTTATACAGTAGTCAGGGGGTTATAGAGGATACATACAGCCCCTCTCCTCTGTTATACAGTAGTCAGGGGGTTATAGAGGATACATACAGCCCCTCTCCTCTGCTGCAGCTGTGATTGGGAAGGACATAAGAAAGGGCCTCAATAAAGGGGGAACATTTGAGGAGTGCACCTGGGAAGAAGTCTTACAGTCTGGAGAGGATTCCAGTAACCTAATGGCAGTTCTGTAGATTTATTTGGTGCAGGGCAGGGGCGTAACTACAACTTTGCGGCCCCATAGCAATATTTCGAAAGGGCTCCCTTTCTACAGAGAGGGAAAGTACAGGGTGACACATACACAGGAAGAGCGGGGGTACAAAGCACCACAAACACACAGGGGTAGGGGGTGTACAGTGTGTCATACATGAGGGGATAGGGGGGTACATGGTATCCTACACAGGGGTAGGGGGTGTACAGTGTGTCATACATGAGGGGATAGGGGGGTACAGGGTGTCCTACACAGGGCTAGGGGGTGTACAGTGTGTCATACATGAGGGGATAGTGGGGTACAGGGTGTCCTACACAGGGTTAGGGGGTGTACAGTGTGTCATACATGAGGGGATAGGGGGGTACAGGGTGTCCTACACAGGGTTAGGGGGTGTACAGTGTGTCATACATGAGGGGATAGGGGGGTACAGGGTGTCCTACACAGGGGTAGGGGGTGTACAGTGTGTCATACATGAGGGGATACGGATGTACAGGGTGTCCTACACACGGGTAGGGGGTGTACAATGTGTCATACATGAGGGGATAGGGGGGTACAGGGTGTCCTACACAGGGGTAGGGGTGTACAGTGTGTCATACATGAGGGGATAGGGGGGCACAGGGTGTCCTACACAGGGTTAGGGGATGTACAGTGTGTCATACATGAGGGGATAGTGGGGGGTACAGGGTGTCCTACACAGGGTTAGGGGGTGTACAGAATGTCATACATGAGGGGATAGTGGGGGGTACAGGGTGTCCTACACAGGGTTAGGGGGTGTACATTGTGTCATACATGAGGGGATAGGGGGGTACAGGGTGTCCTACACAGGGGTAAGGTGTACAGTGTGTCATACATGAGGGGATAGTGGGGTACAGGGTGTCCTACACAGGGTTAGGGGGTGTACAGTGTGTCATACATGAGGGGAAAGGGGGGTACAGGGTGTCCTACACAGGGGTAGGGGGTGTACAGTGTGTCATACATGAGGGGATAGTGGGGGGTACAGGGTGCCCTACACAGAGTTAGGGGGTGTACAGTGTGTCATACATGAGGGGATAGTGGGGGGTACAGGGTGCCCTGCACAGGGTTAGGGGGTGTACAGTGTGTCATACATGAGGGGATAGTGGGGGGTACAGGGTGTCCTACACAGGGTTAGGGGGTGTACAGTGTGTCATACATGAGGGGATAGTGGGGGGTACAGGGTGTCCTACACAGGGGTAGGGGTGTACAGTGTGTCATACATGAGGGGATAGTGGGGGGTACAGGGTGTCCTACACTGGGGTAAGGGTGTACAGTGTGTCATACATGAGGGGATAGGGGGGTACAGGGTGTCCTACACAGGGTTAGGGGTGTACAGTGTGTCATACATGAGGGGATAGGGGGGGGTACAGGGTGTCCTACACAGGGGTCGGGGGTGTACAGTGTGTCATACATGAGGGGATAGTGGGGGGTACAGGGTGTCCTACACAGGGTTAGGGGGTGTACAGTGTGTCATACATGAGGGGATACTGGGGGGTACAGGGTGTCCTACACAGGGTTAGGGGGTGTACAGTGTGTCATACATGAGGGGATAGTGGGGGGTACAGGGTGTCCTACACAGGGTTAGGGGGTGTACAGTGTGTCATACATGAGGGGATAGGGGGGGTACAGGGTGTCCTACACAGGGGTAGGGGGTGTACAGTGTGTCATACATGAGGGGATAGTGGGGGGTACAGGGTGTCCTACACAGGGTTATGGGGTGTACAGTGTGTCATACATGAGGGGATAGTGGGGGGTACAGGGTGTCCTACACAGGGTTAGGGGGTGTACAGTGTGTCATACATGAGGGGATAGGGGGGTACAGGGTGTCCTACACAGGGTTAGGGGGTGTACATTGTGTCATACATGAGGGGATAGGGGGGTACAGGGTGTCCTACACAGGGTTAGGGGGTGTACAGTGTGTCATACATGAAGGGATAGTGGGGTACAGGGTGTCCTACACAGGGTTAGGGGGTGTACAGTGTGTCATACATGAGGGGATAGGGGGGTACAGGGTGTCCTACACAGGGTTAGGGGGTGTACATTGTGTCTTACATGAGGGGATAGGGGTGTACAGGGTGTCCTACACATGGGTAGGGGGTGTACAGTGTGTCATACATGAGGGGATAGGGGGGTACAGGGTGTCCTACACAGGGTTAGGGGGGTGTACAGTGTGTCATACATGAGGGGATAGTGGGGGGTACAGGGTGTCCTACACAGGGGTAGGGGGTGTACAGTGTGTCATACATGAGGGGATAGTGGGGGGTACAGGGTGTCCTACACAGGGTTAGGGGGTGTACAGTGTGTCATACATGAGGGGATAGTGGGGAGTACAGGGTGTCCTACACAGGGTTAGGGGGTGTACAGTGTGTCAAACATGAGGGGATAGTGGGGGGTACAGGGTGTCCTACACAGGGGTAAGGGTGTACAGCGTGTCATACATGAGGGGATAGTGGGGGGTACAGGGTGTCCTACACAGGGTTAGGGGGTGTACAGTGTGTCATACATGAGGGGATAGGGGGGTACAGGGTGTCCTACACAGGGGTAAGGGTGTACAGTGTGTCATACATGAGGGGATAGTGGGGGGTACAGGGTGTCCTACACAGGGTTAGGGGGTGTACAGTGTGTCATACATGAGGGGATAGTGGGGGGTACAGGGTGTCCTACACAGGGGTAGGGAGTGTTCAGTGTGTCATACATGAGGGGATAGGGGGGTACAGGGTGTCCTACACAGGGTTAGGGGATGTACAGTGTGTCATACATGAGGGGATAGTGGGGGGTACAGGGTGTCCTACACAGGGTTAGGGGGTGTACAGTGTGTCATACATGAGGGGATAGTGGGGGGTACAGGGTGTCCTACACAGGTGTAAGGGTGTACAGTGTGTCATACATGAGGGGATAGTGGGGGGTACAGGGTGTCCTACACAGGGTTAGGGGGTGTACAGTGTGTCATACATGAGGGGATAGTGGGGGGTACAGGGTGTCCTACACAGGGTTAGGGGGTGTACAGTGTGTCATACATGAGGGGATAGTGGGGGGTACAGGGTGTCCTACACAGGGGTAAGGGTGTACAGTGTGTCATACATGAGGGGATAGTGGGGTACAGGGTGTCCTACACAGGGTTAGGGGGTGTACAGTGTGTCATACATGAGGGGATAGTGGGGTACAGGGTGTCCTACACAGGGTTAGGGGGTGTACAGTGTGTCATACATGAGGGGATAGGGGGGTACATGGTGTCCTACACAGGGTTAGGGGGTGTACAGTGTGTCATACATGAGGGGATAGTGGTGGGTACAGGGTGTCCTACACAGGGTTAGGGGTTGTACAGTGTGTCATACATGAGGGGATAGTGGGGGGTACAGGGTGTCCTACACAGGGTTAGGGGGTGTACAGTGTGTCATACATGAGGGGATAGGGGGTACAGGGTGTCCTACACAGGGTTAGGGGATGTACAGTGTGTCATACATGAGGGGATAGTGGGGGGTACAGGGTGTCCTACACAGGGTTAGGGGGTGTACAGTGTGTCATACATGAGGAGATAGTGGGGGGTACAGGGTGTCCTACACAGGGGTAAGGGTGTACAGTGTGTCATACATGAGGGGATAGTGGGGTACAGGGTGTCCTACACAGGGTTAGGGGGTGTACAGTGTGTCATACATGAGGGGATAGTGGGGTACAGGGTGTCCTACACAGGGTTAGGGGGTGTACAGTGTGTCATACATGAGGGGATAGGGGGGTACATGGTGTCCTACACAGGGTTAGGGGGTGTACAGTGTGCCATACATGAGGGGTTAGGGGGGTACAGGGTGCCCTACACAGGGTTAGGGGGTGTAGTGTGTCATACATGAGGGGATAGTGGGGGGTACAGGGTGTCCTACACAGGGTTAGGGGGTGTACAGTGTGTCATTCATGAGGGGATACTGGGGGGTACAGGGTGTCCTACACAGGGTTAGGGGGTGTACAGTGTGTCATACATGAGGGGATAGTGGGGTAGAGGGTGTCCTACACAGGGTTAGGGGGTGTACAGTGTGTCATACATGAGGGGATAGTGGGGTACAGGGTGTCCTACACAGGGGTAGGGGGTGTACAGTGTGTCATACATGAGGGGATAGTGGGGGGTACAGGGTGTCCTACACAGGGGTAGGGGGTGTACAGTGTGTCATACATGAGGGGATAGTGGGGGGTACAGGGTGTCCTACACAGGGTTAGGGGGTGTACAGTGTGTCATACATGAGGGGATAGTGGGGTGTACAGGGTGTCCTACACAGGGGTAAGGGTGTACAGTGTGTCATACATGAGGGGATAGTGGGGGGTACAGGGTGTCCTACACAGGGTTAGGGGGTGTACAGTGTGTCATACATGAGGGGATAGAGGGGGGTACAGGGTGTCCTACACAGGGGTAAGGGTGTACAGTGTGTCATACATGAGGGGATAGTGGGGTACAGGGTGTCCTACACAGGGTTAGGGGGTGTACAGTGTATCATACATGAGGGGATAGTGGGGTACAGGGTGTCCGACACAGGGTTAGGGGGTGTACAGTGTGTCATACATGAGGGGATAGGGGGGTACATGGTGTCCTACACAGGGTTAGGGGGTGTACAGTGTGTCATACATGAGGGGATAGGGGGGTACAGGGTGCCCTACACAGGGTTAGGGGATGTACAGTGTGTCATACATGAGGGGATAGTGGGGGGTACAGGGTGTCCTACACAGGGTTAGGGGGTGTACAGTGTGTCATACATGAGGGGATACTGGGGGGTACAGGGTGTCCTACACAGGGTTAGGGGGTGTACAGTGTGTCATACATGAGGGGATAGTGGGGTACAGGGTGTCCTACACAGGGTTAGGGGGTGTACAGTGTGTCATACATGAGGGGATAGTGGGGTACAGGGTGTCCTACACAGGGGTAGGGGGTGTACAGTGTGTCATACATGAGGGGATAGGGTGGTACAGGGTGTCCTACACAGGGTTAGGGGGTGTACAGTGTGTCATACAAGAGGGGATAGTGGGGGGTACAGGGTGTCCTACACAGGGTTAGGGGGTGTACAGTGTGTCATACATGAGGGGATAGTGGGGGGTACAGGGTGTCCTACACAGGGTTAGGGGGTGTACAGTGTGTCATTCATGAGGGGATACTGGGGGGTACAGGGTGTCCTACACAGGGTTAGGGGGTGTACAGTGTGTCATACATGAGGGGATAGTGGGGTAGAGGGTGTCCTACACAGGGTTAGGGGGTGTACAGTGTGTCATACATGAGGGGATAGTGGGGTACAGGGTGTCCTACACAGGGGTAGGGGGTGTACAGTGTGTCATACATGAGGGGATAGTGGGGGGTACAGGGTGTCCTACACAGGGGTAGGGGGTGTACAGTGTGTCATACATGAGGGGATAGTGGGGGGTACAGGGTGTCCTACACAGGGTTAGGGGGTGTACAGTGTGTCATACATGAGGGGATAGTGGGGTGTACAGGGTGTCCTACACAGGGGTAAGGGTGTACAGTGTGTCATACATGAGGGGATAGTGGGGGGTACAGGGTGTCCTACACAGGGTTAGGGGGTGTACAGTGTGTCATACATGAGGGGATAGAGGGGGGTACAGGGTGTCCTACACAGGGGTAAGGGTGTACAGTGTGTCATACATGAGGGGATAGTGGGGTACAGGGTGTCCTACACAGGGTTAGGGGGTGTACAGTGTATCATACATGAGGGGATAGTGGGGTACAGGGTGTCCGACACAGGGTTAGGGGGTGTACAGTGTGTCATACATGAGGGGATAGGGGGGTACATGGTGTCCTACACAGGGTTAGGGGGTGTACAGTGTGTCATACATGAGGGGATAGGGGGGTACAGGGTGCCCTACACAGGGTTAGGGGATGTACAGTGTGTCATACATGAGGGGATAGTGGGGGGTACAGGGTGTCCTACACAGGGTTAGGGGGTGTACAGTGTGTCATACATGAGGGGATACTGGGGGGTACAGGGTGTCCTACACAGGGTTAGGGGGTGTACAGTGTGTCATACATGAGGGGATAGTGGGGTACAGGGTGTCCTACACAGGGTTAGGGGGTGTACAGTGTGTCATACATGAGGGGATAGTGGGGTACAGGGTGTCCTACACAGGGGTAGGGGGTGTACAGTGTGTCATACATGAGGGGATAGGGTGGTACAGGGTGTCCTACACAGGGTTAGGGGGTGTACAGTGTGTCATACAAGAGGGGATAGTGGGGGGTACAGGGTGTCCTACACAGGGTTAGGGGGTGTACAGTGTGTCATACATGAGGGGATAGTGGGGGGTACAGGGTGTCCTACACAGGGTTAGGGGGTGTACAGTGTGTCATACATGAGGGGATAGGGGGGAACAGGGTGTCCTACACAGGGGTAAGGGTGTACAGTGTGTCATACATGAGGGGATAGTGGGGGGTACAGGGTGTCCTACACAGGGTTAGGGGGTGTACAGTGTGTCATACATGAGGGGATAGTGGGGGGTACAGGGTGTCCTACACAGGGGTAAGGGTGTACAGTGTGTCATACATGAGGGGATAGTGGGGGGTACAGGGTGTCCTACACAGGGTTAGGGGGTGTACAGTGTGTCATACATGAGGGAATAGTGGGGGGTACAGGGTGTCCTACACAGGGTTAGGGGGTGTACAGTGTGTCATACATGAGGGGATAGTGGGGGGTACAAGGTGTCCTACACAGGGTTAGGGGGTGTACAGGGTGTCCTACACAGGGGTAGGGGGTGTACAGTGTGTCATACATGAGGGGATAGTGGGGGGTACAGGGTGTCCTACACAGGGTTAGGGGGTGTACAGTGTGTCATACATGAGGGGATAGTGGGGGGTACAGGGTGTCCTACACAGGGTTAGGGGGTGTACAGTGTGTCATACATGAGGGGATAGAGGGGGGTACAGGGTGTCCTACACAGGGGTAAGGGTGTACAGTGTGTCATACATGAGGGGATAGTGGGGTACAGGGTGTCCTACACAGGGTTAGGGGGTGTACAGTGTGTCATACATGAGGGGATAGTGGGGTACAGGGTGTCCTACACAGGGTTAGGGGGTGTACAGTGTGTCATACATGAGGGGACAGGGGGGTACATGGTGTCCTACACAGGGTTAGGGGGTGTACAGTGTGTCATACATGAGGGGATAGGGGGGTACAGGGTGCCCTACACAGGGTTAGGGGATGTACAGTGTGTCATACATGAGGGGATAGTGGGGGGTACAGGGTGTCCTACACAGGGTTAGGGGGTGTACAGTGTGTCATACATGAGGGGATACTGGGGGGTACAGGGTGTCCTACACAGGGTTAGGGGGTGTACAGTGTGTCATACATGAGGGGATAGTGGGGTACAGGGTGTCCTACACAGGGTTAGGGGGTGTACAGTGTGTCATACATGAGGGGATAGTGGGGTACAGGGTGTCCTACACAGGGGTAGGGGGTGTACAGTGTGTCATACATGAGGGGATAGGGTGGTACAGGGTGTCCTACACAGGGTTAGGGGGTGTACAGTGTGTCATACATGAGGGGATAGTGGGGGGTACAGGGTGTCCTACACAGGGTTAGGGGGTGTACAGTGTGTCATACATGAGGGGATAGTGGGGGGTACAGGGTGTCCTACACAGGGTTAGGGGGTGTACAGTGTGTCATACATGAGGGGATAGGGGGGAACAGGGTGTCCTACACAGGGGTAAGGGTGTACAGTGTGTCATACATGAGGGGATAGTGGGGGGTACAGGGTGTCCTACACAGGGTTAGGGGGTGTACAGTGTGTCATACATGAGGGGATAGTGGGGGGTACAGGGTGTCCTACACAGGGGTAAGGGTGTACAGTGTGTCATACATGAGGGGATAGTGGGGGGTACAGGGTGTCCTACACAGGGTTAGGGGGTGTACAGTGTGTCATACATGAGGGGATAGTGGGGGCTACAGGGTGTCCTACACAGGGTTAGGGGGTGTACAGTGTGTCATACATGAGGGGATAGTGGGGGGTACAGGGTGTCCTACACAGGGTTAGGGGGTGTACAGGGTGTCCTACACAGGGGTAGGGGGTGTACAGTGTGTCATACATGAGGGGATAGTGGGGGGTACAGGGTGTCCTACACAGGGTTAGGGGGTGTACAGTGTGTCATACATGAGGGGATAGTGGGGGGTACAGGGTGTCCTACACAGGGTTAGGGGGTGTACAGTGTGTCATACATGAGGGGATAGTGGGGGGTACAGGGTGTCCTACACAGGGGTAAGGGTGTACAGTGTGTCATACATGAGGGGATAGTGGGGGGTACAGGGTGTCCTACACAGGGGTAGGGGGTGTACAGTGTGTCATACATGAGGGGATAGGGGGTTACAGGGTGTCCTACACAGGGTTAGGGGGTGTACATTGTGTCATACATGAGGGGATAGGGGGGTACAGAGTGTCCTACACAGGGTTAGGGGGTGTACAGTGTGTCATACATGAGGGGATAGTGGGGGGTACAGGGTGTCCTACACAGGGGTAGGGGGTTTACAAGAGCACACACACTGGAGGTGAATCTGTGGGTACAGGGGGGGGTCACAAACGGGAGAGCGGTAGGAGGGTACCGGGGGTGAGGGGGACGGAGGAGATACAGGAGGTCACACATGGGAAGGCGGTAGGGGGATACATGAGGTCACACACGGGGGGGGAGGGGGGGGGGGTTACAGAGCTCCCTGGGCACTCACCGCTCTGTGCTCCAATCTATATCGGGATGAGCTACACCACAATGTAGTGCCGACACATTATGCCACACTAGTGCCGACACATTATGCCACACTGTAGTGCCCACACATTATACCACACTGTAATGCCCACACATTATACCACACTGTAGTGCCCACACATTATACCACACTGTAGTGCCCACACATTATACCACACTGTAGTGCCCACACATTATACCACACTGTAATGCCCACACATTATGCCACACTGTAGTGCCCACACATTATACCACACTGTAGTGCCCACACATTATACCACACTGTAGTGCCCACACATTATACCACACTGTAATGCCCACACATTATACCACACTGTAGTGCCCACACATTATACCACACTGTAATGCCCACACATTATGCCACACTGTAGTGCCCACACATTATACCACACTGTAATGCCCACACATTATACCACACTGTAGTGCCCACACATTATACCACACTGTAGTGCCCACACATTATACCACACTGTAATGCCCACACATTATGCCACACTGTAGTGCCCACACATTATACCACACTGTAGTGCCCACACATTATACCACACTGTAGTGCCCACACATTATACCACACTGTAGTGCCCACACATTATACCACACTGTAATGCCCACACATTATACCACACTGTAGTGCCCACACATTATACCACACTGTAATGCCCACACATTATGCCACACTGTAATGCCCACACATTATGCCACACTGTAGTGCCCACACATTATGCCACACTGTAATGCCCACACATTATACCACACTGTAATGCCCACACATTATACCACACTGTAGTGCCCACACATTATACCACACTGTAGTGCCCACACATTATACCACACTGTAATGCCCACACATTATACCACACTGTAGTGCCCACACATTATACCACACTGTAATGCCCACACATTATGCCACACTGTAGTGCCCACACATTATGCCACACTGTAGTGCCCACACATTATACCACACTGTAATGCCCACACATTATACCACACTGTAGTGCCCACACATTATACCACACTGTAGTGCCCACACATTATACCACACTGTAATGCCCACACATTATACCACACTGTAATGCCCACACATTATACCACACTGTAATGCCCACACATTATACCACACTGTAATGCCCACACATTATACCACACTGTAGTGCCCACACATTATACCACACTGTAGTGCCCACACATTATACCACACTGTAGTGCCCACACATTATACCACACTGTAATGCCCACACATTATACCACACTGTAGTGCCCACACATTATACCACACTGTAATGCCCACACATTATACCACACTGTAGTGCCCACACATTATACCACACTGTAGTGCCCACACATTATGCCACACTGTAGTGCCCACACATTATACCACACTGTAATGCCCACACATTATAGCACACTGTAATGCCCACACATTATACCACACTGTAGTGCCCACACATTATACCACACTGTAGTTCCCACACATTATACCACACTGTAGTGCCCACACATTATACCACACTGTAATGCCCACACATTATGCCACACTGTAGTTCCCACACATTATGCCACACTGTAATGCCCACACATTATACCACACTGTAATGCCCACACATTATACCACACTGTAATGACCACACATTATACCACACTGTAGTGCCCACACATTATACCACACTGTAGTGCCCACACATTATACCACACTGTAATGCCCACACATTATACCACACTGTAATGCCCACACATTATACCACACTGTAGTGCCCACACATTATACCACACTGTAGTGCCCACACATTATACCACACTGTAATGTCCACACATTATGCCACACTGTAGTGCCCACACATTATACCACACTGTAATGCCCACACATTATACCACACTGTAGTGCCCACACATTATACCACACTGTAATGTCCACACATTATACCACACTGTAGTGCCCACACATTATACCACACTGTAATGCCCGCACATTATACCACACTGTAATGCCCAAACCTTATACCACACTGTAGTGCCCACACATTATACCACACTGTAATGCCCACCCATTATACCACACTGCAGTACCGACACATTAGGCCACACTGTTGTATCCACACATTATACCACACTGTAATGCCCACACATTATACCACACTGTAATGCCCGCACATTATACCACACTGTAATGCCCAAACCTTATACCACACTGTAGTGCCCACACATTATACCACACTGCAGTACCGACACATTAGGCCACACTGTTGTATCCACACATTATACCACACTGTAATGCCCACACATTATGCCACACTGTAGTGCCCACACATTATACCACACTGTAATGCCCACACATTATACCACACTGTAATGCTCACACATTATGCCACACTGTAATGCCCACACATTATACCACACTGTAATGCTCACACATTATACCACACTGTAATACCGACACATTATACCACACTGTAATGCTCACACATTATACCACACTGTAATACCCACACATTATACCACACTGTAATGCCCACACATTATACCACACTGTAATACCGATACATTATGCCACACTGTAGTGCTCACACATTATACCACACTGTAATACCCACACATTATACCACACTGTAATACCGATACATTATGCCACACTGTAGTGCCCACACATTATGCCACACTGTAGTGCCCACACATTATACCACACTGTAATACCGATACATTATGCCACACTGTAGTGCCCACACATTATACCACACTGTAATGCCCACACATTATACCACACTGTAATACCGACACATTATGCCACACTGTAATGCCCACACATTATGCCACACTATAATGCCCACACATTATACCACACTGTAATGCTCACACATTCAGGGCCGAAACTAGGGGGGGGGGGGGGGGGCTAGGGGGTCACGTGCCCCGGGCGCTGGGCTGCAGGGGGCGCTAATGAGCCCAGTTCTGGTGCAGCGATTTCTTCCACTGGCTCCCCGACAGCAAGTGACCTGCTGTCAGGTGCCAGCAGCACCAGAGGCTCCCATCGCTTCCTGGATGCGATGGCATTATACCACACTGTAATACCGACACATTATACCACACTGTAATACCGACACATTATGCCACACTGTAATGCCCACACATTATGCCACACTGTAATGCCCACACATTATACCACACTGTAATGCCCACACATTATACCACACTGTAATGCTGACACATTATACCACACTGTAATACCGACACATTATACCACACTATAATGCCCACACATTATACCACACTGTAATGCCCACACATTATACCACACTGTAATGCCGACACATTATACCACACTGTAATGCCGACACATTATACCACACTATAATGCCCACACATTATACCACACTATAATGCCCACACATTATACCACACTGTAATACCGACACATTATACCACACTATAATGCCCACACATTATACCACACTGTAATGCCCACACATCATACCACACTGTAATGCCCACACATTATACCACACTGTAATGCCCACACATTATACCACACTGTAATGCCCACACATTATACCACACTGTAATGCCCACACATTATACCACACTGTAATGCCCACACATTATACCACACTGTAATGCCCACACATTATACCACACTGTAATGCCCACACATTATACCACACTGTAATGCCCACGCATTATGCCACACTGTAATGCCCACACATTATGCCACACTGTAGTGCCCACACATTATACCACACTGTAATACCCACACATTATACCACACTGTAATACCGATACATTATGCCACACTGTAGTGCCCACACATTATACCACACTGTAATACCGATACATTATGCCACACTGTAGTGCCCACACATTATACCACACAGTAATACCGATACATTATGCCACACTGTAATGCCCACACATTATACCACACTGTAATGCCCACACATTATGCCACACTGTAATGCCCACACATTATACCACACTGTAATACCCACACATTATACCACACTGTAATACCGATACATTATGCCACACTGTAGTGCCCACACATTATATCACACTGTAATACCCACACATTATACCACACTGTAATACCGATACATTATGCCACACTGTAGTGCCCACACATTATGCCACACTGTAGTGCCCACACATTATACCACACTGTAATACCGATACATTATGCCACACTGTAGTGCCCACACATTATACCACACTGTAATGCCCACACATTATACCACACTGTAATACCGACACATTATGCCACACTGTAATGCCCACACATTATACCACACTGTAATGCCCACACATTATACCACACTGTAATGCTCACACATTCAGGGCCGAAACTAGGGGGGGGGCTAGGGGGTCACGTGCCCCGGGCGCTGGGCTGTAGGGGGCGCTAATGAGCCCAGTTCTGGTGCAGCGATTTCTTCCACTGGCTCCCCGACAGCAAGTGACCTGCTGTCAGGTGCCAGCAGCACTAGAGGCTCCCATCGCTTCCTGGATGCGGACCACGAACACATCGCGCGTGTGACGTCATGACGTCGCGCATGCACAGGACGTCACGCGCGCACACGGCTACAGAGACGACGGAGGTGGAGGCGGGAGTCTGGCAGCCGCACACTGTCAAACCGCACCAGAAAAGAAGGTGCGTACTGGCAGAGCACAGTGGCAGCACTGGGGCTAACAGGCCAAGCCCCTGGCAACAATACATAACAGAGAACTGATAGAGGAGGAGGGGGGAGCCTATTAAATATATAGTATATACACTGTGAGTGACTGACTCCTCAATGTAAGTTTTGGGAAACCAGTATCCCAAATTTTTATATATATATATATATATATATATATATATGTGTCTGTATATTATGTATATATAAATATATGTATCCGCACTCAGGGTCTTTTGAAGTGTTACAAGTATAGTATCAGGTGTCACATCAAACAAGCAATGTTCCGGGGCCCGTAGCCTCTCCTTAGCCCCTTTGGGCTACGGCCCCGTAACATTGGCTTATTTGATGTGACACCTGACAATATACACATATGTATATGTATATATACAGTATATATATATATATATATATATATATATATATATATATATATATATATGTATACAGTCACACACACATGTGTACATATATATATATATAGTGCTGCGGTCAGCGGCACTCATGTCTCCATTAAAGGATGACACAGACGTAGTCTGAATTGTCAGACTGCGTCTGTGTCATCCTTTAATGGAGCCGTGACGTGAGTGCTGCCGACCGCTACACTATACAGTATGTTTGGTAACTATGTGGTTACACCTGGAGGGCATCGGTCTTCTATGCAGTTTGTGTATATATATATATATATATATATATATATATATATATATAACACACGCACACACACACACACACACACACACACACACACACACACACACACACACACACACACACACACACACACACACACACACATCCTCTTCATAATGGCACTTTCTGTCAATAAACAAATGCCGGGGTGCCCACCTTCAATCATGTAGGCTCAGCTGGGTTCTCTGGGTAATACTTTGTAAGCATGTCCCCGATAGATATTCAAGAACCAGGCGGCACTCACCGGACTTTTTCAAATCATCAAATGTATTGAGAGCTGTAGTTACAAATAGAGAACAGCATATCGAGTATCACCGACGTTTCAACGTCCTATGGACGTATTTTATCAAGGTGCAGTGGTATATCTTTTTCTTCGCAGCACTGCACCTTGATGAAACGTAGTTATTATTATTTTTATTATTATTATTTTCTATCTTATTTATTTCTATATTATTAATACTATTATTATATTTATGTTAATTTTTTTTTTGTGTGTGTGTGTGGGGGGGGGGGGGGGGCGACGAATTAATGTCCTGCCCCGGGTGACAGAATTCCTAGTTTCGGCCCTGACACATTATACCACACTGTAATACCCACACATTATACCACACTGTAATACCCACACATTATACCACACTATAATGCCGACACATTATACCATACTGTAATGCCGACACATTATACCATACTGTAATGTCCACACATTATACCACACTGTAATGCCCACACATTATACCACACTATAATGCCGACACATTATACCACACTGTAATGCCCACACATTATACCACACTGTAATGCCCACACATTATACCACACTGTAATGCCGACACATTATACCATACTGTAATGTCCACACATTATACCACACTGTAATGCCCACACATTATACCACACTGTAATGTCCACACATTATACCACACTGTAATGCCGACACATTATACCACACTGTAATGCCCACACATTATACCACACTGTAATGCCCACACATTATACCACACTGTAATGCCCACACATTATATCACACTGTAATGCCCACACATTATACCACACTGTAATGCCCACACATTATACCACACTGTAATGCTCACACATTATACCACACACATTATACCACACTGTAATGCCCACACATTATACCACACTGTAATGCCCACACATTATACCACACTGTAGTGCCCACACATTATACCACACTGTAGTGCCCACACATTATACCACACTGTAATGCCCACACATTATACCACACTGTAGTGCCCACACATTATACCATACTGTAATGTCCACACATTATACCACACTGTAGTGCCCACACATTATACCACACTGTAGTGCCCACAAATTATACCACACTGTAATGCCCACACATTATACCACACTGTAATGCTCACACATTATACCACACACATTATACCACACTGTAATGCCCACACATTATACCACACTGTAATGCCCACACATTATACCACACTGTAATGCTCACACATTATACCACACACATTATACCACACTGTAATGCCCACACATTATACCACACTGTAATGCCCACACATTATACCACACCGTAGTGCCCACACATTATACCACACTGTAGTGCCCACACATTATACCACACTGTAATGCCCACACATTATACCACACTGTAGTGCCCACACATTATACCATACTGTAATGTCCACACATTATACCACACTGTAGTGCCCACACATTATACCACACTGTAGTGCCCACAAATTATACCACACTGTAGTGCCCACACATTATACCACACTGTAATGCTCACACATTATACCACACACATTATACCACACTGTAATGCCCACACATTATACCACACTGTAATGCCCACACATTATACCACATTGTAATGCCCACACATTATACCACATTGTAATGCCCACACATTATACCACACTGTAATGCCCACACATTATACCACACTGTAATACCCACACATTATACCACACTGTAATGCCCACACATTATACCACACTGTAATGCTCACACATTATACCACACACATTATACCACACTGTAATGCCCACACATTATACCACACTGTAATGCCCACACATTATACCACACTGTAGTGCCCACACATTATACCACATTGTAATGCCCACACATTATACCACACTGTAATGCCCACACATTATACCACATTGTAATGCCCACACATTATACCACACTGTAATGCCCACACATTATACCACACTGTAATGCCCACACATTATACCACACTGTAATGCCCACACATTATACCACACTGTTATGCCCACACATTATACCACACTGTAATGCCGACACATTATACCACACTGTAATGCCCAAACATTATACCACACTGTAATGCCCACACATTATACCACACTGTAATGCCCACACATTATACCACACTGTAGTGCCCACACATTATACCACACTGTAATGTCCACACATTATACCACACTGTTATGCCAACACATTATACCACATTGTAATGCCCACACATTATACCACACTGTAATGCCCACACATTATACCACACTGTAATGCCCACACATTATACCACACTGTAATGCCCACACATTATACCACACTGTAATGCCCACACATTATACCACACTGTTATGCCCACACATTATACCACACTGTAATGCCGACACATTATACCACACTGTAATGCCCAAACATTATACCACACTGTAATGCCCACACATTATACCACACTGTAATGCCCACACATTATACCACACTGTAGTGCCCACACATTATACCACACTGTAATGCCCACACATTATACCACACTGTAATGCCCACACATTATACCACACTGTAATGCCCACACATTATATCACACTGTAATACCGACACATTATGCCACACTGTAATGCCCACACATTATGCCACACTGTAGTGCCCACACATTATACCACACTGTAATGCCCACACATTATACCACATTATAATGCCCACACATTATACCACATTGTAATGCCCACACATTATACCACACTGTAATGTCCACACATTATGCCACACTGTAATGCCCACACATTATACCACACTGTAATGCCCACACATTATACCACACTGTAATGCCCACACATTATACCACATTGTAATGCCCACACATTATACCACACTGTAATGCCCACACATTATACCACACTGTAATGTCCACACATTATACCACACTATAATGCCCACACATTATACCACACTGTTATGCCAACACATTATACCACATTGTAATGTCCACACATTATACCACACTGTTATGCCAACACATTATACCACATTGTAATGTCCACACATTATACCACACTGTAATGTCCACACATTATGCCACACTGTAATGCCCACACATTATACCACACTGTAATGCCCACACATTATACCACACTGTAATGCCCACACATTATACCACATTGTAATGCCCACACATTATACCACACTGTAATGCCCACACATAATACCACACTGTAATGCCCACACATTATACCACACTGTAATGTCCACACATTATACCACACTGTTATGCCCACACATTATACCACACTGTAATGTCCACACATTATACCACACTGTTATGCCAACACATTATACCACACTGTAATGTCCACACATTATACCACACCAATCAGAGCTCAGCACATGCCCCTCTGACCCCTCAGCGCAGTCTCATGGGTGTTATTACCCAGTAGTGCACTGTACTAGCCAGACCCCATCACCTGCCTGCCGCTGCCGGGGGATCATTTCTACTGGGGGACAGTAACATGGTGCAGGGGGAGCTGTGGGCCTTGGAGTCAGTCCGGGCCCCACAGCAGCCATCGGTAGTGACGCCACTGGTACAGGGATATGGATGTCAGGGAAGTACAGACGCTGCTGGAGACTTGGGGCCTGATTCTGGGTTGGGAATAAGAAGCAGCGAGTACTATCGCTATCAGACATGTGACCTGGGAATTTGGCGGGTCCAGCAAGCCAGCAATTCCCAGGTCTCTGCTCCGTGACTCTGGCCGGGAGCAGGTTCGAAGTCCTGGCTCGTTTGCATTCACACATACAGAAATACAGAGCCGGCCCTAGCCAATTTGATGCCCTAGGCAAAAATTTTGTTGGTGCCCCCTAGCAGATAATCCCACCAACAATCTTAGTGTTTATACACAAACACCAAAAATAACTTGGTTTATTGCTTTTTTTTTTTTTATTGTTAAACACATGTTAAATACACAAAATATACCAAAACTGTATAAATATAAAGGAACCAAACAGAGCAATATAAATACCTCCAAATGAACTATAAAATATAAATAAAAGAACTGTGCAAACATCAATCAAAAATAATAAATATAAAGGAACCAAACAGAGCAATATAAATACCTCCGAAAAAACTATACAATATTAATAAAATAATTGTGCAAACATCAAAACATTAAACAAAAGTAGTGCAAAACGTTAGTAAAATAATGCTGATTACATGTAACGTTGTTTTACAGACATACTCGTCTTGTTTTTCTTGCAGCAAAATCATCTATCACATCATCATATGAGATTTGTTGTGAGACTACATGATTTATACTTATAATGGCAAGTCCACTGAGACGTTCTTGCTCCATGCTCGATCTTAGATAGTTTTTAATCAGCTTGAGCTTAGAGAAGCTACGTTCAGCAGCAGCCACTGTAACAGGAAGTGTGGCAGAGATTCTAAGTGCTACCAACAAATGGGGATAAATTTCTGTCACCTTTTTCTGTTGCATAAAAGTCAAGAGTTCCAAACTCGACATATTTTGTGACGGAAAATGTGGGAAATTTTGCATTTCTCCAGCAAGTCCCGTGCCAACAATATCTGGTTGTCCATCAAGAGTTAAAGCAGCGCTCAATGCTTGACACTGCTCTAACAACTCTGTTTTTGTCAAATGGGGAAAGTTTACAAGCACTCCAAATTTATCATTAACTGCTACCAAGGTCTGGAATCTCTCATCAAGTGAACAGAGGGTTGCATCCACTAAGACATTAAAAAAAGTGGTTTGTTGGGGCAGATGTACTAAGCCTGGAGAAGTGATAAAGCAGTGATAAGTGGAAGGTGATAACGCACCAGCCAATCAGCTTCTAACTTTCATTTTTCAAATTGTAATGATTGGCTGGTGCGTTATCACCTTCCACTTATCATGGTTTTATCACTTTTCCAGGCTTAATACATCTGCTTCACAGTGTATCCAGTTCAAATTATACCACACTATAGTGCCTCCACTTCATATTGTGCCACATTACAGTGCCCCAGCTCACATTATGTATTATAAACCCTTCAAGTTCATTTTAAACCACATTTCAAAGAGCAGGTCCAGAGGTATAACTAGAAATAATGTAGACTCCAAGGCAAAAGTTTGTAAGGGCCCCTATGTATAACCTAATGGCAAAAAATGTATACAACACATGTAATTTTGACATAGCAGCTGCACTCCCTGCACCTATGGTAGCTACGCCCTGTATATAACACATGTAACTGTGACAGGGAAGATGGCCCCTTTCAGCTCTGGGCCCCATAGCAACTGCACTGCCTGCACCCATGGTAGCTACGCCCTGTATATAACACATCTAACTGTGACAGGGAAGGTGACCCCTCTCAGCTCTGGGCCCCATAGCAACTGCACTCCCTGCACCTATGGTAGCTACGCCCTGTATATAACACATGTAACTGTGACAGGGAAGGTGGCCCCTCTCAGCTCTGGCCCCATAGCATCTGCACTGCCTGCACCTATGGTAGCTACACCCTGTATATAACACATGTAATGGGCCCTACACACTTGTAGATTTGAAAGATTTAAAAGATTAAAGATATGATAGATGAAAGATTTCCCATGAACGATTATGTGCATACACACTGAACAATGTCTGATGAAAGATTTGAAAGATCCAGCTTCATTTAAATACTGGGCATGGGGGGTAATTCCAAGTTGATTGCAGCAGGATTTTTTTTATAGCAGTTGGGCAAAACCATGTGCACTGCAGGGGGGGCAGATATAACATTTGCAGAGAGAGTTAGATTTGGGTGGGTTATTTTATTTCTGTGCAGGGTAAATACTGGCTGCTTTATTTTTACACTACAAATTAGATTGCAGATTGAACACACCCCACCCAAATCTAACTCTCTCTGTACATGTTATATCTGCCTCCCCTGCAGTGCACATAGTTTTGCCCAATTGCTAACAAAAATCCTGCTGCGATCAACTTGGAATTACCCCCATGGTTTTAGGAAGGTGGGCAGGTCTTCTTTGTGCAAAAAATGTCAATGTCAATAATTCATCATATTCAATAAAAAACGGATTTGACAGTCCCGCTGTCTAAAAACGGACCAATTGACGATAGTGTGCGTCCTGGATTCGACTTCATGGACGGCACAAAAGTGTTAAAAAAAAAACCCTGAAAAAAATTGCGTGTGGTCCCCCCTCCTAAGTATAACCAGCCTCGGGCTCTTTGAGCTGGTCCTGGTTATAAAAATTCGGGGGGAAAAATGACATGGGATCCCCCGTATTTTAACAACCAGCATCGGGCTCTGCGTCCGGTCCTGGTGCCAAAAATACGGGGGACAAAAAGCGTAGGGGTCCCCCGTATTTTTGGAACCAGCACCGGGCTCCACTAGTCAGAGAGATAATGCCACAGCCGGGGGACACTTTTATATCGGTCCCTGCGGCCCTGGCATTAAATCACTAACTAGTCACCCCTGGCCGGGGTACCCTGGAGGAGTGGGGATCCCTTAAATCAAGGGGTCCCCCCCTCCAGCCACCCAAGGGCCAGGGGTGAAGCCCGAGGCTGTCCCCCCCCATCCATGGGCTGCGGATGGGGGGCTGATAGCCTTGTGTCAAATAAAAGAATATTGTTTTTTGCAGCAGAACTACAAGTCCCAGCAAGCCTCCCACGCAAGCTGGTACTTGGAGAACCACAAGTACCAGCATGCAGGGGGGAAACGGGTCCGCTGGTACCTGTAGTTCTACTACAAGAAAAATACCCGAATAAAAACAGTACACACACACCGTGACAGTACAATTGTATTACATACATGCACACTTACATTCATACATACTTACCTATGTTGACACGAGGCTCGGTCCCCTTGTCTACGTAGAATCCATGGGTGTGCTTCATGCACACTGCCGGGGGACAAACCGCTGCCCACCAATGTATATAATATATTTCCCCCTGCCCACCAATGCATTATGTCACCCGGCAGTGTGCATGCAGCATGTGTTCCTAGTACACAGCATGCATAATGATATGCTGTGTACTGAGAACACATGCTGCATGCACACCGCCGGGGAACATAATGCATTGGTGGGCAGGGGATATATTATATACATTGGTGGGCAGCGGTTTGTCCCCCGGCAGTGTGCATGCAGCATGTGTTCTCAGTATACAACATATCAATATGCATGCTGTGTACTAGGAACACATGCTGCATGCACACTGCCGGGGGACATAATGCATTGGTGGACAGTGGATTTTATTAAATTCATTGGTGGCCAGTGTGTCATTGGTGGCCAGTGTTTTATACATTGGTGGCCAGTGTTTTATACATTGGTGGCCAGTGTTTTATACATTGGTGGCCAGTGGGAACACTGTGCTATACTTACCAAAGACGCGCTGCTCCTTTTCCACGATGCTGCGGCTGGCTGTGCTGCGGCTGCGCTCCTCTTCAGTGACGGCCGGGAGTTCCTCTGATGACGGACGGATGGGCGTGGCGTGCAGACGGCGGGGCGGAGGATCGTCGTTATCGTGAGCTCTGAGGAATGGGCAAAAGCCCTGAAACATTGACATAATACACACTTTGGTGGTGTTTAAACCTGTTGCAGTCTCCTGAGTGTCGCCTCTCTCCAATTCTTTGTGTATATATATATATATATATATATATATTATATCTCTCTCATCCAAAGGTACAGCACTTCTGGTGACTCAAAATAAATAAATAAATAAATATATATATATATATATATATTATAATTCTGTACACTAAAGGGCACTGAATCGTTGCCATACCACTATGCCAGCGTGTTATATTATTGAGTCACCAGGAGTGCTGTACCTTTGTATGATATTATCTTGTTTTCAACGGGCACCTGCTGCAGTATTGATGTATTACAGGGAGAACCGGACCTTTGGAAGTATATTATATATATTTTACACACACACACACACACACACACACACACACACACACACACACACACACACACACACACACACACACACACACACACACACACACACACACACACACACACACACACACACACACACACACACACACACACACACACACACACACACACACGTAAAGTAAAGGGCGGCACTCCAATGGTTTTGGGAAAAAATAGCTCACCAAGCCAGCTTCAATTCAATCAACGTTTCAGGTGTCTTTATTAGCACCTTTCGTGACGAAAGGTGCTAATAAAGACACCTGAAACGTTGATTGAATTGAAGCTGGCTTGGTGAGCTATTTTTTTCCAAAACCATTGGAGTGCCGCCCTTTACTTTACTCTTGTTTGCTGGGCCTTGTGGTACCACGGGAAGGCACCCTGGTAACTATCCTTTGCTGTAGGAGTGCCGGTCGTATCCAGAGTTATATATATATATATATATATATATATATATATATATATATATACTAGTAGAAATCACTGCAGCACTCTTGAGAATTTCCATATAAAAACGTGTATTAAACATACCGCGTGGTATGGTGTGATATGTTTAATACCCATTTTTATGTGGAAAGACTCTGAGTGCCGCAGCAATTTCTACTAGCCTATACCACACAGTACCCTGGAGGCACCAGAGCAGATAACGACCAGCTGATTGGAGTGCCGGTCCATGCACTATTGGGGTATGTATGTATATATATATATATATATATATATATATATACACAGTCAACATTTTATATATCTTTTATTCATACATCTTTCGTCAGGTTCTGACAAAATATGTATGAATAGAAGACATCTGAAACGTTGACTATTTTAACAGTACCACTGGAGTGTGCTTCGCCATGTATATTATATATATATATATATATATATATATATATATATATGTATATATTTTATATATACATATGTATTTATAATATAGATATCTAATAAATATATATCGGCGGCAATGAGGCGACACTCACCAGACTTGCTACGATACTCGTCCCTGACAACGGGCGCAAGCCTGAAACGTAGGACTAAAGGACGCAAATTTTATGTTTACAGAATTCTGATGAGTTCCGCCTCATTGCTGCCGATATACATAGGTTTACAGGGTTCACTACGATCTGCCGGCGGCTGGCCTCCCGGCGACCAGCATACCAGCGCCGGGAGGCTGGCCGCCGGCTTACCGACAGTGTGGCGAGCGCAAATAAGCCCCTTGCGGGCTCGATGCGCTCGCCGCGCTACTGGCACGGTGGCGCGCTACGCGCGCAACACTATTTTATTCTCCCTCCAGGGGGGTCGTGGACCCCCACGAGGGAGAATAAGTGTTGGTATGCCGGCTGTCGGGCTCCCGGCGCCGGTATGCTGGTCGCCGGGAGCCCGACCGCCGGCATACTGAAAACCACCCTATTTACAGGCCTTAGGATGGCACCTCAGCAAAGGTTACAATAGGAGTGCAAGCAAATTGAGAAGAAAAAAAAATATAAAAAAAAATATATATATATATATATATATATATATATATATTTGTATAATATATATTATGTATTTACAGTATATATATATATACATATATATATATATATTTATATATCTAAATATATATATATATATATATATAATAAATACACATATATATATATATATATATATATATATAAAATATATTGGCAAAATGACAGAGTGGACACTGAATTAACACTACCTGTCAGCAGCTGTACTTTTGCTGCTTTGCGGTGGTGGTGTCAGGGTGCAATTAGCTGCTCCCGGCTGGCCTTGAGTCCCACTCTCCCTTCGGCCTCCGCCTCCCAACTTCATTGATGGCGCAGTGCCCGGAGTCTTACTGACTCCGCTAAGGACCATGGGAGGAGGAGCTGCTGCGGCCGGACATGCGCAGTAGCCCTCCTCCCGGAGCGGCGGCCATCTTTGTAAGGGGCAGCCCAGCAGCAGACGCTGCTGGAATACCCACACTGCCCCTGAGTAGCGCCGCTGCGCCGGCGCCGTGAGCCGCACGCACAGTGACAGCCAGCTAAATTTTTCGCCCTCACTCACCCGCTCCATCCTCCGGCCGCGCTACCGCAGGCAGCTCTGCTCTAATGGAAGAGCAGAGACGCCGACAGCGGCGAACAGCGGGCGCCCCCCCCTCACTAGCAAATTATAGCTAAATCAGCAACTAGGTAAAGGCAGATGCCCTAGGCAATTGCCTAGTCTGCCTATAGCTAGGGCCGGCTCTGCAGAAATACCAGGTTAATGCGTGTTCACGTGCAAAAACCCGGGCTTTCCGTGATTGTGTGAAAGGGGCATAACTGTGCACCAGGGCAGAACTATGCTGCACTGCAGGAGGCAGATGTAACATGTGCAGAGAGCGTTAGACTGCAGTGTGAGAATAAAGCTGCCCAGCAGGTGTGAGCTACATGCAGAAGCCGCCAGTATTTACCCTGCATGCAGACACAAATGGATGTATCTGTATTTCTCGTATTGCAGCGTGGTTGGCCAGGAGCCCAGACACTAAGTGCCCATATCATAATAGTAGGATATATAAATCATGAAATAAACAAGCAGACAGGAAACCATTAGCCGCGTAATGTACAGTAAGACGTTTCACAATATGGTGGTTTTGCACTTTCCCACACGCCTCTTTCCTCCTCCTGGCGCAATGAATTAGTGACGTGATGTGGTTAGTTGCACCTCCGGGCAGTGATGCTGGACAGACGCCACACGTATTATACAGTGGAGGGAGTAGTATCCTAGTGCTCTGCTAAATCCAGGCGGAAGCCATGAGTACGAGGGTCTGAGAGGTAGACTCTCATTGCCTCGCTGCTGCATGCAGCGGATCCGAGAAGATACACAAATGCTGCAGGCGCCACATCCGGCAAGACGCAGCGTCGGACACACATAGGGGGTCATTCCGAGTTGTTCGCTCGTTATATTTTTCTCGCAACGGAGCGATTAGTCGCTAATGCGTATGCGCAATGTCCGCAGTGCGACTGCGCCAAGTAAATTTGCTATGCAGTTAGGTATTTTACTCATGGCATTACGAGGTTTTTTCTTCGTTCTGGTGATCGTAATGTGATTGACAGGAAGTGGGTGTTTCTGGGCGGAACCTGGCCGTTTTATGGGTGTGTGCGAAAAAACGCTACCGTTTCTGGGAAAAACGCGGGAGTGGCTGGAGAAACGGAGGAGTGTCTGGGCGAACGCTGGGTGTGTTTGTGACGTCAAACCAGGAACGACAAGCACTGAACTGATCGCACTGGAAGAGTAAGTCTCGAGCTACTCAGAAACTGCACAGAGAAGTCTTTTCGCAAATTTGAGAACCTTTCGTTCGCAATTTTGATAAGCTAAGATTCACTCCCAGTAGGCGGCGGCTTAGCGTGTGCAAAGCTGCTAAAAGCAGCTTGCGAGCGAACAACTCGGAATGAGGGCCATAGCTCGCAACATGGGCCCTCTGAATGGTTGCACAGAATGTCAGTCGCAACTAAAACACCGGGGTCAATGGTACTGCAGTAGAATACGCAGTGGCGTCACCCCAGAGCTTTATGTGATACTACCGTATAACCTCCCTAAAACAGCCGCTGACAGTCAATCGCTCTGTCTTAATCCTCACTACGAGCGCCGACGCAAGACCATCGCCGTGTGACTCGGACACGTGCGCAGTAGAAGAAATATCTGGCATTTGAAAACAATGGGGGTAATTCTGAGTTGATCGCAGCAGCAAGTTTGTTAGCAATTGGGCAAAACCATGTTCACTGCAGGGGGGGCAGATGTAACATGTGCAGAGAGAGTTAGATTTGGGTGGGTTATTTTGTTTCTGTGCAGGGTAAATACTGGCTGCTTTATTTATACACTGCAATTTAGATTTCAGTTTGAACACACCCCACCCAAATCTAACTCTCTCTGCACATGTTACATCTGCCCCACCTGCACTGCACATGGTTTTGCCCAATTGCTAACAAATTTGCTGCTGCGATCAACTCAGAATTAGGCCCATTATCAGAATTACTGTAGGAAACAGGACACTTTATACAGTATATGTCCATGAATCTATGTCTGCCTAGAGACCACATGTATCTAGGGAGTATATTTTTCGGATAAGTACACCCTCACTGCTTCCATAAATGAATTATAGCCCTCGTTATGCGGGAGCCAGGAAACGCGATTACCTCCTGTACAGCAGCAGCTCAGCCTGCAATGCCAGGAAGACGACACGTCGGCAGGGATCTGGCACAGGGAATCGTAGCGGATCATCGGTCCGGGGAGGGGGTCATACTGTCAGGACTTTTCAAAGCACAATCCATCATTCTGCAGGGAGAAATATTATAATATGAGGAACACGCCAGACCTTAAGTGATCTGTGCATACATGAATGTACTTAAACATCGATGAACTGAAGCCGCGTACGCAGGAGGAGGGGCAGATTTCCTGGAATACAATTCAAGAGACCGAAAATAGTTCATATAAACTCTTTGGTTGGCTCTACAATCTATGGAATCATGGTGGGCGCAAGTACTTGCTGTTTATTGTATCCTGCTATGTAAAACCACACACACACACACACACATATATATATATATATATATATATATATATACTAGCTGGAGTACCCGGCGATGCCCGGGATTTTAAGAATGTATGTTTAAACACAGTAAAAATAACACTGTAGATAGCTGAATACCCGTGCTTTGCTACGGCATGAGGATGGTAAATTAGAATGATAGTTGTTCGTTAATTTACGTTGGTTGGAGATCTAGTATATACTTGGGCATATCTTGCTTCCGTGACGCACTTTTTGGTTCCCCAAGGGACCCTGCTCCTCCCACTATATAACTCTCAGTCTGTGACTTCCTGCTGCCTCCATTCCCTCCTCACATCATGTCACTGCCCCTGTCACATGCAGTCCTGTCCTCACTGACACATTACTCATCTCCTGATATACTCTGTGCTGCTGGGGACCCTGCTCCTCCCACTATATAACTCTCAGTCTGTGACTTCCTGCTGCCTCCATTCCCTCCTCACATCATGTCACTGCCCCTGTCACATGCAGTCCTGTCCTCACTGACACATTACTCATCTCCTGATATACTCTGTGCTGCTGGGGACCCTGCTCCTCCCACTATATAACTCTCAGTCTGTGGCTTCCTGCTGCCTCCATTCCCCTCCTCACATCATGTCACTGCCCCTGTCACATGCAGCCCTGTCCTCACTGACACATCACTCATCTCCTGGTATACTCTGTGCTGCTGGAGACCCTGCTCCTCCCACTATATAACTCTCAGTCTGTGGCTTCCTGCTGCCTCCATTCCCCTCCTCACATCATGTCACTGCCCCTGTCACATGCAGCCCTGTCCTCACTGACACATCACTCATCTCCTGATATACTCTGTGCTGCTGGGGACCCTGCTCCTCCCACTATATAACTCTCAGTCTGTGGCTTCCTGCTGTCTCCATTCCCCTCCTCACATCATGTCACTGCCCCTGTCACATGCAGCCCTGTCCTCACTGACACATCACTCATCTCCTGATATACTCTGTGCTGCTGGGGACCCTGCTCCTCCCACTATATAACTCTCAGGCTGTGGCTTCTTGCTGCCTCCATTCTCCTCCTCACATCATGTCACTGCCCCTGTCACATGCAGCCCTGTCTTCACTGACACATCACTCATCTCCTGATATACTCTGTGCTGCTGGAGACCCTGCTCCTCCCACTATATATCTCTCAGTCTGTGGTGTCCTGCTGCCTCCATTCCCCTCCTCACATCATGTCACTGCCCCTGTCACATGCTGCCCTGTCCTCACTGACACATCACTCATCTCCTGCTATACTCTGTGCTGCTGGGGACCCTGCTCCTCCCACTATATAACTCTCAGGCTGTGGCTTCTTGCTGCCTCCATTCTCCTCCTCACATCATGTCACTGCCCCTGTCACATGCAGCCCTGTCCTCACTGACACATCACTCATCTCCTGCTATACTCTGTGCTGCTGGGGACCCTGCTCCTCCCACTATATAACTCTCAGTCTGTGGCTTCCTGCTGCCTCCATTCCCCTCCTCACATCATGTCACTGCCCCTGTCACATGCAGCCCTGTCCTCACTGACACATCACTCATCTCCTGATATACTCTGTGCTGCTGGGGACCCTGCTCCTCCCACTATATAACTCTCAGGCTGTGGCTTCTTGCTGCCTCCATTCTCCTCCTCACATCATGTCACTGCCCCTGTCACATGCAGCCCTGTCCTCACTGACACATCACTCATCTCCTGATATACTCTGTGCTGCTGGGGACCCTGCTCCTCCCACTATATAACTCTCAGTCTGTGGCTTCCTGCTGCCTCCATTCCCCTCCTCACATCATGTCACTGCCCCTGTCACATGCAGCCCTGTCCTCACTGACACATCACTCATCTCCTGATATACTCTGTGCTGCTGGAGACCCTGCTCCTCCCACTATATAACTCTCAGTCTGTGGTGTCCTGCTGCCTCCATTCCCCTCCTCACATCATGTCACTGCCCCTGTCACATGCTGCCCTGTCCTCACTGACACATCACCCATCTCCTGCTATACTCTGTGCTGCTGGGGACCCTGCTCCTCCCACTATATAACTCTCAGTCTGTGGCTTCCTGCTGCCTCCATTCCCCTCCTCACATCATGTCACTGCCCCTGTCACATGCAGCCCTGTCCTCACTGACACATCACTCATCTCCTGATATACTCTGTGCTGCTGGGGACCCTGCTCCTCCCACTATATAACTCTCAGGCTGTGGCTTCTTGCTGCCTCCATTCTCCTCCTCACATCATGTCACTGCCCCTGTCACATGCAGCCCTGTCCTCACTGACACATCACTCATCTCCTGATATACTCTGTACTGCTGAGGACCCTGCTCCTCCCACTATATAACTTTCAGTCTGTGGCTTCCTGATGACTCCATTCCCCTCCTCACATCATGTCACTGCCCCTGTCACATGCAGCCCTGTCCTCACTGACACATCACTCATCTCCTGATATACTCTGTGCTGCTGGGGACCCTGCTCCTCCCACTATATAACTCTCAGGCTGTGGCTTCTTGCTGCCTCCATTCTCCTCCTCACATCATGTCACTGCCCCTGTCACATGCAGCCCTGTCCTCACTGACACATCACTCATCTCCTGATATACTCTGTACTGCTGAGGACCCTGCTCCTCCCACTATATAACTTTCAGTCTGTGGCTTCCTGATGACTCCATTCCCCTCCTCACATCATGTCACTGCCCCTGTCACATGCAGCCCTGTCTTCACTGACACATCACTCATCTCCTGATATACTCTGTGCTGCTGGAGACCCTGCTCCTCCCACTATATATCTCTCAGTCTGTGGTGTCCTGCTGCCTCCATTCCCCTCCTCACATCATGTCACTGCCCCTGTCACATGCAGCCCTGTCCTCACTGACACATCACTCATCTCCTGATATACTCTGTGCTGCTGGGGACCCTGCTCCTCCCACTATATAACTCTCAGTCTGTGGCTTCCTGCTGCCTCCATTCCCCTCCTCACATCATGTCACTGCCCCTGTCACATGCAGCCCTGTCCTCACTGACTGATCACTCATCTCCTGATATACTCTGTGCTGCTGTGGACCCTGCTCCTTCCACTATATAACTCTCAGTCTGTGGCTTCCTGCTGCCTGCATTCCCCTCCTCACATCATGTCACTGCCCCTGTCCCATGCAGCCCTGTCATCACTGACATATCACTCATCTCCTGATATACTCTGTGCTGCTGGGGACCCTGCTCCTCCCACTATATAACTCTCAGTCTGTGACTTCCTGCTGCCTACATTCCCCTCCTCACATCATGTCACTGCCCCTGTCACATGCAGCCCTGTCCTCACTGACACATCACTCATCTCCTGATATACTCTGTGCTGCTGGGGACCCTGCTCCTCCCACTATATAACTCTGTCTGTGGCTTCCTGCTGACTCCATTCCCCTCCTCACATCATGTCACTGCCCCTGTCACATGCAGCCCTGTCCTCACTGACTGATCACTCATCTCCTGATATACTCTGTGCTGCTGTGGACCCTGCTCCTTCCACTATATAACTATCAGTCTGTGGCTTCCTGCTGCCTCCATTCCCCTCCTCACATCATGTCACTGCCATTGTCACATGCAGCCCTGTCCTCACTGACACATCACTCATCTCCTGATATACTCTGTGCTGCTGGGGACCCTGCTCCTCCCACTATATAACTCTCAGTCTGTGGCTTCCTGCTGCCTCCATTCCCCTCCTCACATCATGTCACTGCCACTGTCACATGCAGCCCTGTCCTCACTGACTGATCACTCATCTCCTGATATACTCTGTGCTGCTGTGGACCCTGCTCCTTCCACTATATAACTATCAGTCTGTGGCTTCCTGCTGCCTCCATTCCCCTCCTCACATCATGTCACTGCCCCTGCCACATGCAGCCCTGTCCTCACTGACACATCACTCATCTCCTGATATACTCTGTGCTGCTGGGTACTCTGCTCCTCCCACTATATAACTCTCAGTCTGTGGCTTCCTGCTGCCTCCATTCCCCTCCTCACATCATGTCACTGCCCCTGTCACATGCAGCCCTGTCCTCACTGACACATCACTCATCTCCTGATATACTCTGTGCTGCTGGGGACCCTGCTCCTCCCACTATATAACTCTCAGTCTGTGGCTTCCTGCTGCCTGCATTCCCCTCCTCACATCATGTCACTGCCCCTGTCCCATGCAGCCCTGTCATCACTGACATATCACTCATCTCCTGATATACTCTGTGCTGCTGGCCCACCCCTAGGGGTGATAGTGGTGTGTTACCCCCACAGTGTTTGTTCCCAGAGTGAAAGTCATTTGTGTAGCAAGTTTGGTGTAAATTGCTCCAGGCATTTCAGAGATATGCTGTCTGCTGAAAAACTCTGTGCTGCTGCCTCACCCCTAGGGGGCTAGGGGTGTCTTACCCCCACAGTGTTTGTTCCCAGCTTGTAAGGCATATGTGTAACAAGTTTGTCAGAAATAGGTCCAGGCATTCTGGAGTTATGCTGTCTCCTGAAATACTCTGTGCTGCTGTCCCACCGATACGGGTGTCTAACCCCCACAGAGTTTGTTTCCAGAGTGTAAGTCAGATGTGTACCAAGTTTGGTGTAAATTGCTCCAGCCCTTCCATAGTTATGCTGTCTCCTAAAATACTCTGTGCTGCTGTCCCACCTCTAGGGGTGTCTAACCCCCACAGAGTTTGTTCCCAGATTGTAAGGCATATCAAGCTTGTTGTAAATTGGTCCAGCCCTTCCACAGTTATGCTGTCTCCTGAAATACTCTGTGCTGCCATTTCCCCCCCTAGGGGCGCTAGGGATTTCTATTTTTTTTAGTTGCCTCCGACGTGTTTTCATACACTCGTATGCCAAATTTCACGATCTTCGCTTGTAAACTGTGGATTTGCATAGAAAAGCAGACTGAAGGACAAATTTTCACTTTTATATAGTAGATATATACACACACATTATCACACAAAGAATACTCACACATTGTACTCTGAAATGCTAGGAGAGTCTTTTCTGCCTATGTGAGAGATGGAAGCACCTGTAACAACGCTATATACCAAAGTCCGCTTGCTGGTGCATGCCTATATAGAACAGAGGGTTAGAATGTAAAGTTCCAAGCCAAGTGATTAATTTGTTTCTGTATCAACTTCTACAAGATATGAACTAACAAGCTTATCCCTCTTCTCTCTCTCTCTCTGATTCTGTGTGTTTCATGGTGCCTCTCCCTTTCCCATGGCCGTTCCTGTACTTCCTGTCATTGCCTCTCCCCTTCCCATGGCCGTTCCTGTACTTCCTGTCATTGCCTGTCCCCTTCCCATGGCCGTTCCTGTTCTTCTTGTCATTGCCTCTCCCCGTCCCATGGCCATTCCTGTACTTGTCATTGCCTCTCCCCTTCCCATGGCCGTTCCTGTACTTCCTGTCATTGCCTCTTCCCTTCCCATGGCTGTTCCTATAATTGCCTCTCCCCTTCCCATGGCTGTTCCTGTACTTCCTGTCATTGCCTCTCCCCGTCCCATTGCCATTCCTGTACTTCCTGTCATTGCCTCTCCCCTTCCCATTGCCGTTCCTGTACTTCCTGTCATTGCCTCTCCCCTTCCCATGGCCGTTCCTGTGCTTCCTGTCATTGCCTCTCCCCTTCCCATGGCCGTTCCTGTGCTTCCTGTCATTGCCTCTCCCCTTCCCATGGCCGTCCCTGTGCTTCCTGTCATTGCCTCTCCCTTTCCCATGGCCGTTCCTGTACTTCCTGTCATTGCCTCTCCCCTTCCCATGGCCGTCCCTGTACTTCCTGTCATTGCCTCTCCCCTTCCCATGGCCGTCCCTGTACTTCCTGTCATTGCCTCTCCCCTTCCCATGGCCATCCCTGTACTTCCTGTCATTGCCTCTCCCCTTCCCATGGCCGTTCCTGTACTTCTTGTCATTGCCTCTCCCCGTCCCATGGCCGTTCCTGTACCTCCTGTCATTGCCTCTCCCCTTCCCATGGCCGTTCCTGTACCTCCTGTCATTGCCTCTCCCCTTCCCATGGCCGTTCCTGTACTTCCTGTCATTGCCTCTCCCCTTCCCATGGTCGTTCCTGTACTTCCTGTCATTGCCTCTCCCCGTCCCATGGCCGTTCCTGTGCTTGTCATTGCCTCTCCCCTTCCCATGGTCGTTCCTGTACTTCCTGTCATTGCCTCTCCCCGTCCCATGGCCGTTCCTGTACTTCCTGTCATTGCCTCTCCCCGTCCCATGGCCGTTCCTGTACTTCCTGTCATTGCCTCTCCCCCTCCCATGGTCGTTCCGGTATTCCTGTCATTGCCTCTCCCCTTCCCATGGTTGTTCCGGTACTCCCTGTCATTGCCTCGCCCCGTCCCATGGCCGTTCCTGTACTTCCTGTCATTGCCTCTCCCTGTTCCATGGCCATTCCTGTACTTCCTGTTATTGCCTCTCCCTGTCCCATGGCCATTCCTGTACTTCTTGTCATTGCCTCTCTCATTCCCATGGCCGTTCCTGTACTTCTTGTCATTGCCTCTCCCCTTCCCATGGCCGTTCCTGTACTTCCCGTCATTGCCTCTCCCCTTCCCATGGTCGTTCCCGTACTTCCTGTCATTGCCTCTCCCCGTCCCATGGCCGTTCCTGTGCTTGTCATTGCCTCTCCCCTTCCCATGGTCGTTCCTGTACTTCCTGTCATTGCCTCTCCCCTTCCCATGGCCGTTCCTGTACTTCCTGTCATTGCCTCTCCCCTTCCCATGGTCGTTCCGGTACTTCCTGTCATTGCCTCTCCCCTTCCCATGGTCGTTCCCGTACTTCCTGTCATTGCCTCTCCCCGTCCCATGGCCGTTCCTGTACTTCCTGTCATTGCCTCTCCCCGTCCCATGGCCGTTCCTGTACTTCCTGTCATTGCCTCTCCCCTTCCCATGGTCGTTCCGGTACTTCCTGTCATTGCCTCTCCCCTTCCCATGGTCGTTCCGGTACTTCCTGTCATTGCCTCGCCCCGTCCCATGGCCGTTCCTGTACTTCCTGTCATTGCCTCTCCCTGTTCCATGGCCGTTCCTGTACTTCCTGTCATTGCCTCTCCTCGTCCCATGGCCATTCCTGTACTTCTTGTCATTGCCTCTCTCCTTCCCATGGCCGTTCCTGTACTTCTTGTCATTGCCTCTCCCCTTCCCATGGCCGTTCCTGTTCTTCTTGTCATTGCCTCTCCCCGTCCCATGGCCATTCCTGTACTTCTCATCATTGCCTCTCCCCTTCCCATGGCCGTTCCTGTACTTCCTGTCATTGCCTCTCCTCGTCCCATGGCCGTTCCTGTACTTCCTGTCATTGCCTCTCCCCGTCCCATGGCCGTTCCTATACTTGTCATTTTTGTTACTTATCCCTTTGTTCTGTATCCTAATGAAATCTGTTGGTCCTGATGTTACCGTGTCTTATTATTTTGCTGTATTTAATGTCCTGTGTGTGTGTCCCTATTGTGGACCCTCTCGCTGTGGATGTGTATCTCCCACCCCCACACCCTACGCGTTTCATTTGGATTATGTATGCCCCCTTCCCTTTGCGTACTGGCAACCTCCCGCAGTTGACGTCTGCTCGCCGGTGTGTGTTGAGGTTCCGTCTAGGACAGAGGCTGTACAAGGACACAACATGACATTACTGTGCATCTCATGCATGCAGAGGGAGGAAGTCTTCGCCATCACAAGTGTTAAGTGGTTCTATCAACCAGACAACGGAAACAGGTCACTTGTATGTATCTTACATTAACTATAATTGTCAAATTGTCTACTAACAAATATCATCAGCTCGTTAAATTTGGGGAAGGCTTCGCTGGGCTCCTAATACTGTTAAAAGCTATTAAAGACGACCTGTCATGCACGTGCGCTGGGAGCGGCGATTTTTGTTGGTGACCCTGAGAATGCCATCTAACCGCTCACCAGAAAATACAATTGAGGCACGAGGCACATTGGGCCTGGTTCTGGGCCAGATGCGAGTGGAAATGCGGATGGATCTTGCGGGTTTGGCCCTAGATTAGACATGCGTTGACTAACTGAGGTCGGTTGTGCATACGGACTGACGCGTCCGCCTACGGGCCGCACTTTCCGCACAGTGGTGGTTTCTATGAATTAACAGGGCAGTGACCATACAGTCGCATGGTCTGAGAGTCGCACACGCAGACGTGTGGGTCATATACAGGCGCGTTCTTGCATTGGCAGTAACAGGGCGCGAGCCCTAAGGAAGAGCAGACCCTTCGTGTTACCATGTACAAGAGCCAAATCCCATAACAACCAGGGGAAAAGTAGCAAAATTAGGCATTCACTTCCTGGCATCTGCCACTTGGACACGACAGAAAATAGATGGGGTGTATTCGGAAAAAAGTTGCTTAATGTAGAGATAAAATACATGACAGGGCGAGAGAGAGAAATCCAGCAGCTCTGATACTAACCCTCTGCTTTGTCGCTGTCCAGATCTACGAGTTCATCGAGGGAAAACACCGTGAACCTAAAAGCCCATTCAAAGGTCGCCTGCTGTGGAGTGGGAGCAAAGACCTGCAGGACGTGTCCCTCATATTGCACAATGTCACAACCGCCGACTCCGGACGATTTCTCTGCACCGTTAACCGCACGCTCCACTTCGAGGCTCACCAACACTATACTCAGAGCAACATAGAGATCGATCTCATTGTCACTGAAATAGGTAAGAGACACATGACGTTGTAAGTGGCTCATTGTCCAGCGATGTCCTGCATCTATGTGTATAATGTGGTTTATTGGTTTGATCTATGGCCCCGGCTGTCCGACGCGGCAGCTTTGTGGAACCTTATAAATATATGATTTAATAGTGCCGCAGCCGGCCATGACAGGGGACAGGATAATACTCAAATCACAGCTGCGACTCTGCACACCGACTCTGCACACATCCACAGTAGCAAAACGCTGCTCAACTGCGTCCGACAATGAATTAGGGGGACATTTATGAAAATGTGCATTTCCAATGTGATTTGGGCGCAATGGTACCACCAAAGACCATATTGCAGGATGCGATTTTACTGGGTGTCAATTTGCTCCCAGTGTAGCCCGTTCCTGCGATGTTCTGCCGGGAGCATTGCTCACGCACGGTCCCGCTGACCGTGCATTCTCTTCGGCCATTGCCGGCGGTGGGTTCTGGGGGAGCCCTCTGAAACTACATCCATGATGTGTAGTCCATAGGCTACTGCTATGTTCAGATGGCGGTCGACAATTTTCGGAATGTCTCGGATTCCGGAAATTTATATATTTGGCAGTATCACATCCCCCCCTATGGGGGATGCGGCTGCCGGGAGGAATGGAGGGATCGCAGCAGGAATTGGAGATATCATCTGCGGTCCGTCCTACGTACATTCCAGGTATACTTAAGGAAGAATAATATATTTTGAGACATTTTTTCACTTGTGACGAGAGGACTATACAGGTGTAACTCAGAAAATCAGAATATCGTGCAAAAGTTCATTTATTTCAGTAATTTAACTTAAAAGGTGAAACTAATGGGTGTGGTATGGAGGGCCGACAGGGATGCTAGGTCGACATGAGTTTTTTATGTTTCTTTGGTGTCGTTTTCTCCGTACAGTGACCGGGAACCCCAATTAGTGCACCGTGTCCGCTCGCCATACTTCGGCAAGGTGCCTCGTTGCACTCAGCACAGATTACCGTTACCAATCGTAGTCCACGTGTTTCGTTAAGTATGAAAAAGTTAAAAGAATTTTTTTTTTAAAAACTCGTGTCGATCTTTTGACCTGTTGACCTAGAACATGTCGACTTAGAAACCCTGTCAACTTCGTTGCTGTCAACCAATAGTGGTCGACCTAGAGACCGGATACCAAAACTAATATATTATATAGACTCAGTACATGCAAAGTGAGATATTTCACGCCTTTGTTATAATTTTGATGATTGTGGCGTACAGCCTAAGAAAACCCCAAATCCCAAATCTCAGAAAATTAGAATATTACATAAAATCAATAAAAAAAGGATTTTAAAGACAGAAATGTCGGCCCTCTGAAAAGTATAATCATGCATATGTACTCAGTACTCGGTCTGGGCCCCTTTTGCATGAATTACTGCCTCAGTGCGGCGTGGCATGGATTCTATCAGCCTGTGGCACTGCTGAGGCGTTATGGAAGACCCGGATGCTTCGATAGCGGCTTTCAGCTCTTCTGCATTGTTTCGTCTCATTATTTATTTATTTATTACCAGTTATTTATATAGGGCACACATATTCCGCAGCGCTTTACAGAGAATATTTGCCCATTCACATCGGTCCCTGCCCCAGTGGAGCTTACAATCTATATTCCCTACCACATCTACACACGTACACTTTCATACTAGGGTTAATTTTTTTTTTATTGGGATCCAATTGACCTACCAGTATATTTTTGGATTGTGGGAGGAAACCGGAATACCCGGAGGAAACCCACGCAAGTACGGGGAGAACATACAAACTCCACACAGTTAGAGCCATGATGGGAATCGAGCACATGACCTCTGTGCTGTGAGGCAGTAATGCTAACCATTACACCATCTGTACTGCCCTATCATGTCTCTCATCTTTCTCTTGGCAATGCCCCATAGATTCTCTTTGGGGTTCAGGTCAGGCGAGTTTGCTGGACAATCCAGCACAGTAATCCCACGGTCATTGAACCAGGTTTTGGTACTTTTGTCAGTGTGGGCAGGTGCCAAGTCCTGCTGGAAAATGAAGTCAGCGTCTCCATCTCTTGTCATATAACAAATAAAGGCTTGAAATATCTCACTTTGCATGTAATGAGTCTATATAATATATTAGTTTCATTTAAGTTGAATTACTGAAATAAATGAACTTTTGCACGATATTCTGATTTTCACTGTAACCCTGTGATTGTCTCACCACGCTTGCGAGTATCATCCTCTTTTTTGGAGTGTATCCACGTGGATCTGCCTTCTGACAGACTGATCTAGATACTGTGTGTTCCAAATACCATTTCTATCTGACCTGATGGTTGCGGGCGGGATCTGTGCACAACGAGCAGTCCGGGTTGTTAGATGAGTAGGTGGCGGTGAAATCAATTATGGAGATACTCAGAGTTTTGCTAACTTAACCATGGAAACAAAAGCATTCAGCAAGAGGACAAGCTGAGACTCCCACAGTGCGATACTGGGAAAACATTTCCTTTCCAGCTTTGCTGCCGTTTCCACACTGCACATCATCCTGTATATAGCATAAAAATAAACATATAACTTTACTCAAAAGGCAAAAACTATGGGTGTGGCACCTGTCAGTCAGGCTAGAGCTGTGGGAGGGGATCAGATTTTAAAAGGTTTAACTGTTCTATGGGCAAGGCGACCAATGCCAAACCAACTGACCACGGCTATCAGGACAACAATGTTAGGCCTGGGGCTTTAATTTAACGAATTCTAGGTTCTAGCGAGAGATCATTTCACCTGTGGTCTGGAGTGAGGACTGCAGCGGTGGTTCTTGCAGACTGATCCACAAACATTTCCTGAACATGACACTGGGTGAAACGCGCCACAAAGGATAAGGGATCTCTTAATCAAGTAACAGTGTGAATGCGGAGGTGTGGATCATTTGCCGAACATGACATCATGTGGACAGATTTGAGGCTATGCATGACCATTTCTGCCTGTGGCCGAGCCACAACAAAGACACTGGGTGAAACGCGCCACAAAGGATAAGGGCTCCGTTAACCAAGTAACAGTTTGAATGCGGAGGTGTGGAGCATTTGCTGAACATGACATCATGTGGACAGATTTGAGGCTATGCATGACCATTCCTGCCTGTGGCTGAGCAACAACAATGACACTGGGTGAAACGCGCCACAAAGGATAAGGGCTCAGTAAACCAAGTAAACATTTGAGCGTGGAGGTGTGGATCATCTGTCTGCCCAATGTCCCCTGCTACTGTAGCCAGTATACGCTGCTAATTACACTATGGGTCTAGCAGAAAGGAAGCTCCAGTAGTTTCTGGTGATTATAGCGCTAGATGCAAAACTGTTGGACTTTAGCAGTAACCTCCCGCTGGTCTCAAGCACAGTGCTACCTGAGTCGGCGACTGTCTTGCTGGGAGATATCGCTAAAGAAAGTTGCTGCTTGTGACTTAAAAGAAATTGGCCACAAAAGGAATGTAAATAGTTTGACCCAGAAAAGAAGACATTCACTTCAGACTTGGCGAAACGCGCACTGAATGACCGCAGCAGCATTTGAAGTGTCAGATTAGAAATATTATTTTGTTTATTATGTAAATCTTATAATATACATAGCAAGGCGCTAGGTGCTTATTATGGGAAGTGTGGATAAGATTTGTTTCTATCCCAACAGAGAATGAAGATTTTACGTCTGTCCTCTCGGAAATCATGATGTATATTCTGCTGGCGTTCCTCACCTTATGGCTTCTGATAGAAGTCATTTATTGCTACAGGAAGATCTCCAAGGCTGAAGAAGTTGCCCAGGAGAGTGTGTAAGTGTGACCTCCCGCTACTATACATTTCCAGACCTAATAGCAGAATGTACATTCCAAAACCATAACGTTGGCCAGCTCCAGCCTAGTCCTATAGACAGATACGTATGGCCATACAGGCTGAGATGGAACTGCTCTGAAGACGATGTGTGCGTCCAGTGTCTACATACAAAAGAGGTGACGGTAAAATGTGTAATCTTGAAAACAAATGTTGTATACTGTATGACGGTGAGCTCGGTCTTTCCACAGCACTGATTACCTGGCGATACCGTCAGAGAACAAGGAGAACTGTTCCGTACCAGTGGAGGAGTAAGAGAGCCGGCAGTCATGAACACAGAGGTATGGTTCCTGGGAAATACACAGCCAGCAGGTTACAATGTAATACAGCCAATTACTGGTGACTAAGGGAGGAATCCCACAGATATTATAAAATATTGGCCCTTAGCGGCTCGGTCTCCTTGTCTGGGGGAATCCTATATGCTAGAACTAAGCACCTCAGCCACATGGCAATTTACCATACTCATACTTACCTACTTTACTGCGGCAGCGTTGTAGGTGAATGGGGGCGTGGCCGGCAGCAGGACGGGTGGTTCGGGGGCGTGGCCGGCAGCAGGATGGGCGGTCCGGTGGCGTTGCATCAGGGTCGCGTCATCGTGACTCCACCCCACGCTGTGCTGTGCCGAGAAACGAGGCGCTGCATAGCGGGGGGCGGAGCTACGATGACGCGATTCAGCGCGAATCGCGTCATCGGACCCCCTCGGCCCGCCTACTTGTTCACTGCTGCGGGCGGCCGAGGGGGAAAGCGTGAGGCTTGCCCACCTTTCCGGGGGGCCGGGAGGGTCACCGGATTTTCGGGAGCCTCCCGGACATTCCGGGAGGGTAGGCAAGTATGCCATACTTAGTATGGCCGACTTGTTCCATCCTAGTCTATGTATCATTGTAGTCCGCAATGGTCTGTCAATAATGTTTTTATTTGGCTGGTATCTCCACGGATGTGGTATGTGGGACAGATCACATGGGTGCTGATTCCTCCCCTCTGTAATAATCATGTTAGGGGGGAAAGCTGGGCGGCTGAGCTTACACTTCTCTTCTGCTTTTAATGATTACAGTTGGTGCCGACTGACAAAAAATAAGATTTTACTTACCGATAAATCTATTTCTCGTAGTCCGTAGTGGATGCTGGGACTCCGTCAGGACGATGGGGATTAGCGGCTCCGCAGGAGACAGGGCACAAAAATAAAAGCTTTAGGACTAGGTGGTGTGCACTGGTTCCTCCCCATATGACCCTCCTCCAAGCCTCAGTTAGGATACTGTGCCCGGACGAGCGTACACAATAAGGAAGGATTTTGAATCCCGGGTAAGACTCATACCAGCCACACCAATCACACCGTACAACCTGTGATCTGAACCCAGTTAACAGTATGACAAACGTAGGAGCCTCTGAACAGACGGCTCACAACAATAACAACCCGATTTTTTTGTAACAATAACTATGTACAAGTATTGCAGACAATCCGCACTTGGGATGGGCGCCCAGCATCCACTACGGACTACGAGAAATAGATTTATCGGTAAGTAAAATCTTATTTTCTCTGACGTCCTAGTGGATGCTGGGACTCCGTCAGGACCATGGGGATTATACCAAAGCTCCCAAACGGGCGGGAGAGTGCGGATGACTCTGCAGCACCGAATGAGAGAACTCCAGGTCCTCTTTAGCCAGGGTATCAAATTTGTAGAATTTTACAAACGTGTTCTCCCCCGACCACGTAGCTGCTCGGCAGAGTTGTAATGCCGAGACCCCTCGGGCAGCCGCCCAAGATGAGCCCACCTTCCTTGTGGAATGGGCCTTGATAGATTTAGGCTGTGGCAGGCCTGCCACAGAATGTGCAAGTTGAATTGTGCTACAAATCCAACGAGCAATCGTCTGCTTAGAAGCAGGAGCACCCAGCTTGTTGGGTGCATACAGTAGTGTGGCCGGAGAGCCCCAGCCACGAGGCAAATGGCCGCCTTGGCACTGAAGGGGTTAATCCCTAGTGCCCGGCGCCATTTGTTAAAGACAATGGGCGCTTGGCGCCAGATTTAAAAATGTATTGTGGGCGCTAGGCGCCGTGTTTTATTAATATAAAAAATGTATTTTATGGTTGTGCCGTGGTCCCGGACCTCTCCGGAGACCACGGCAGGGAGGACAGCCCCCGGCGCGCTCAGCAGAGTGTGCGCGCCGGGGGAGAGGAGGCAGCCGCTGACCGCCGGAGTCCGGGAGCTCCGCTCCCGGCAGCGGTCCGTGTAGCCCCGGGCGCACTGGAGTGTGCGCGCCGGGGAGAAGGGTGAGCGCTGCGGCTGGGAGCTCGGCTCCCGCTGCAGTGCTCTATGTGAGAGCCGCCGCTGGGGGCCGGGAGCTCTGCTCCCAGCGCCTCAGCCCAGCACGGGTGGCCAGCCGCAGCAGCCGGGACGGACGTCCCGGGCTGCTAGCCGGCGAGGGGGGTGCGCTGCAGCCCGGCTCCCCGCCGGACGCTGCAGCGAGGCTACCAGACAGGCGCCGCTCATGGGGGACCGGGCTAGCCGGCTCCCTAGCGGCGTGGCTGAAATTAGGCTGCCCAGCAGGATGGTGAGCGCTGGGGTCCGGGAGCTACGCTCCCGGCGCCTCAGCGCTGAAACAAAGCCAGAGTCACGGCGGCCGGGACAAGTGTCCCGGGCCGCCGGGCTTAGGTACAGGGGGGTGCGCCGCTGCGTGCGGCGAGGCCACAAAGGTAGTGCCACACTGGGGGGACAGGGAGAGCCAGCTCCCTGGACCCCAGTGGCAGGCAGACAGGCTGGAGGGTGGGGGAAGCCAGCCCCATACCTCCAGCACACAGAGAGCCCTAGCAGCCAGGCTGCAGGGCTAGGGAAGGCACTGCAGTGCCTGAGTATGTAGAGTCTGTGCAGGGCACAGGCTCAGTGTATAGTTACAGGGAAATGTACAGTGTGATTTAAAATGTAATGTATTTAAAGATAAAATGCACTTACTTGATTGTGTGTCCCAGGAGGGGGGAATCCATAGCTGTGCAGGCTGATGGATTCTCCCAGACCTTTTCCCTAAAAACGGAATGCTTTCCCATCCAGCCTCACAGTTCCAATGGGCACAGGGAGAAAGAGAAGCAGCTTAGCTATAAAACAAGCTGAGTGGTTTCTTGGAGCTCCATGGAGATCAGCCGTAGTGCCAAGAAACCTGGACCGGGGAGCCCGGCTGCCCAGCTCTGGAGCCCAAATCCAGGCTGCAGGCAGTGAGAGGGGTCCCGGGCAGGTTTCTGGAAGTCAGATTTAGGAGGGAAAACTTCCCCCCAGCCAGACTGGACGGCACCGGGGAGTATCCTGATTCTCCAAGGTAGGAGCGTCAAAGGAGACCGACCACTCCCCACTGTCCATAGGGAACAATGTTAGGTGTGCATGAGACCAGAGCATGCACAGCTCATGGGTAAACATTGATTGGTTGTACACCACAGGGCGGGCTTACCCCCTGTGGTAAGGGGTCTTGGAGAGGGATAAAAGAAGGGCAGTTTGCCCATAGGAGTGTGGATTGTAACATCTTCTTCTGCTGAAAAGATCTTGATTGTATGCTGTTGCCCCTAGCAATAGGGAGGAGCCTTTTTAAAGGTTATTTGAGCAATAAACACCTTTGCCTCAAGAAGACTGCTTCATCTTGTGACCAACAGGGGTAGGCCAAACCTAGCCCCGTTCTCCGGCTGTCCAGGGAAGCACCTGACGTCTCCAAGCTCCGCCTTCCGCCAGCTACCGGTAGAGGCCTAGCAAGTGGCTAGTGGGGATTCGTCGACACCACACAGGTGTGGTAAAGCAGTGCGTCGGCACATACAGAGCAGAACCGTGGTTCCAAACGCCACGGCAGGTTAGGAGTTTGGTGGTGGCAGCGAGAACCCGCCCACAGCGCAGTGGGTGGAGTCAGTAACAGGCGGTTACTGACGGTAAGCGGGAATCCCCTATGTGGTCCGGCCTCGTGCGGCTTGACCTTCCATTCTGTGCGCAGTCAACGGGACGCGGAAGCTGCGAGTGCTTCCGTACGGTATCGTCCTGTCACAGAAATTGGTGGCAGCGGTGGGATATTCCCAGGCGGCTTTTCATCACCTGATTGGAGAAGCCGAGTTACTCAGGAGAGGAGTAACTGCAGCGCAGGAGAACGCACAAGATGGCGGAATTCAGCGGAATGTCCAAGGAGGATCTGGAGATCGTATGCCAGGGGAAGGGTGTGGATATCCCTTCCAACGCGTCCAGAAGCGTCATGAAGGCGGCGCTCAGGAGCGTGGAGGAGTCTCATCGAGCGGAGGTGGAGAGCACTGACGGCGTCAGCATCGCAGAGGACGGCCCAACAGTGGACCTTCGTAAGGAACCGGTGAGAACCACAAGCCCCGCCCTCTCTCACAGCAGCAATGTTTCCCAGCAATCCCTAGCAGGGCCAGGATCCCAATGTCCCAGGGGGGGCGACCCGGATACCCTAGCAGATCGGCTAGCGGAATTGGGGGAAAGGGCAACGGAGCAAGAACGCATGCTTGTCATTCGGATGTGGCATGCGGAGCGGGCACCACAGGCCGTGGTACCCCGGGAGCCGTTGTCAGCTGTTGTACACAGATCAGGACGAGTTCAGTTTGCCAAGTTTGCAGACAGTGATGGGGACATTGATGGACATTTGCAAGTCTTTGAGAGGACTTGTAAACTACATGATCTACCCAAGTCAGAGTGGGTGAGACACCTTGTGCCCACTCTGCATGGAGAGGCCTTGGAGGCCTATCGAGGAGTGGCGACGGAGGACTGTGGGAACTACGACGAAGTCGAGAAGGCCCTCCTCCAGCGATTCTTCATCACTCCCGAGTCTTACAGGAAGAAATTCAGAGACTTGCCTAAGAATCCTAGCAGCACCCATGAGCAGTTCGCCACCCAGCTGCGGCAGTACGTGGTGAAGTGGGTGAAGGATTCGGAAGCCACTACATGGGACGCACTGATCGACCTGATCTGCAGGGAGCAGTTCTACCGCAGGTGCGCCCAAGAAGTGAAGGAGTGGGTGCTAGATCGGGAGCCACCCAGCTTAAAAATGGCTGCCCAATTAGCCGACAAATATGTGGCAATTCGGCCACGGGGGCAGAAGCGCCCCGCCAGCAGCCAGCTCCAACAGACTGTACCACCAAGGGGACCCCCCTCTTCAGCTCATCACCCCCAAAGACAAGCATCTTCCAACCCGGGTGCTCTTGGCCAGCAACCGCACCGCAGCGTCCCTGCAACTGATCAGAGATCATCGGTGCCACGACTGGAGAAGAAGTGCTACGGCTGTGGGAAAATCGGACATCTGAGGATGAACTGTCCTGCATCCCAAGCACCCCAGACTCGTGCCCCAAATCCGAGTGCTGGAGCCCGGATCGCTTGTTTGACGAGAGGAGATGAGCCTACAGAGACTGTTCCCCCTCCAGTCAGTCCGATGGAGTGTGGCGAGAGACAGGTGCACTCTGCGGAGAGAGTCACCTGCATGGCCAAACAGCCCCTACACAACATGTGGAGGCACCTGCAGCCAGTCCACGTGGGACCCCTGCAGGGAGAAGGCCTAAGAGACTCTGGGGCCTCAATCACTGTGGTGAGCCCCCACCTTATAGATCCTGCTGCCGTATTGCAGGGTCGCACTGCCACGATCACCCTGGCAGAAGGAACAGAAAAAGCGGTTCCCATGGCAAGAGTCTACCTGGACTGGGGAGCTGGACCAGAGTTGCGAGAAGTTGCCGTCATGGATGGTCTCCCAACTGATGTGGTCCTAGGAAATGATCTGGGTGGTGGGATCGTCACTATGTTTGTTGGCGCCATTCCCCGGAGTCAAGTTCCAAAACCACCATTGACATCAGCTACTCCAGCACCGCCCAGCCCAGAGGAAAAGACTACAGCTGCTAGACAACTGCCAGCAAAGCCAACCACAGCATCAACCAGCCCAGAGGAAAAGATTACAGCGGCTAGATCAGCACATCTACCCCGCATGCCTTTTGCCTCTGGTATGCCTACGTCCCCTAGCAACGCAGAGGATGTCGGTTCCAGCTCGTTTGATCCTGTGGGGGTGCCCAATGATGCTCCTGACCCAAGTGGTTTGCCAACTCCGGCGGTGAGTATGAGAAACCACACTGACTTTTCCATGACTGACCCCTACCAGACTGACCCTAGTAGTCCCCACCTAGATCCCCCTGTAGAGTGTCCCAATTTAGGAGAGATTGAGGGCCACAGGCAGGAGTTTAGGGAGGCTCAACTCTCTGACCCATCCCCGAAAGGCATGAGGCGCCACTCTGGCAGCGGCCTTGACAGGGTTGGGGCGGGAAGTTTGACCTGGCGGGAAGGGTTAAGGTACAGGGTAGCCAGGAAAGTGGGAGGGGATAGACCAGATAGAGAATGTGTCCAACTGGTCCCCCCAGGGAACTTTCCTGTGCAACCGGTGTCGGTTGCCAGCGAAACCCCTTTGGACAGTAACCCGGAGACAGACCGTACCCTGAAGTGCCTGACACAGAGCTTACCCTGGTCTGGAATGTCGGATGACGCCCAGACCAACTGTAAGGCTGGTGCCATGCGTTGGCAGACGGGGCACTCCAGCGGTTGTGTTGTCTCTGGGCCTCTGCCCATAGGAGAACCCTTGCAGCAAGTTGCTGTGGACATAGCAGGTCCCCTGCCTGTGCGCAGTAGATCGGGGAAGACACGCAGCCTCCCTGTAGTGGATGCCACACAGGATCCAGAGGCTGGTGGTCTGGCCGCCATCACTGTGGCACAGGTAGCGGACGAGGAGGAAGGAGTAGGCCTAGGTGACAGGGTAGGTTTCCCGAGTCATAGGTCGACAGAAGAGGATTGGAGGGCAGGTCTGACAGTTAGGGCAGACAGTTGCCAGATAGGTATGACGGAGGTGCAGTGCCTGGGGCACCATGTGGGAGGAGACAGGGGTAGGCCCAACCCAGAGGGGGTGGAGGCAACCAGAGGCTGTCCCCGACCCACATCACCCAGACCGGTACTGACCTTAGAACCTGTAAGGCCCTACGGACATGTTGTCATTGACTTTAGTCCTGTAGTGAACCCCTTGACAGAGATGGCTAGGAAGGGCATTCCCAAGTCAGTGGACTTTGCACCCGCTTGCGAGTTGGCATTCCAGTCATTGAAGGAGGCTCGGGTACCCGCTCCAGTGCTGATGGCGCACATTCTTGACCAGGACTGTGTGTTACGAACTATTGCGCCACTGCACGGACTGGGAGCTGTACCAAGCCAGAAAGAGCCATATGGGCAGGAGCACCCTGTGGCCTGGTTGAGCAGTATACTGCTATTGTGGGAGGTGGGGTATGCCACAGTTGGGACACCGTGGGTGGCACTTGTTTGTAACCGGCCCCCCACCGTGGTGACTTACCACCTACCTGTTAGGTGGCTGCAACCGACCTTGGGGGAATTGGACAGACTTTTGTGGTGGAGCCTTGAACTTGGACTTCAGGTGGACTATTTGAACATTGTGCACCCACGAAGAGAGGCCCACTACACTATGGATGAACTGTCTAGGCCAGAGCCTACACACCCCAGGTAGCGTCCCCTTCACCCCAACAGACTGCGGGACCAGGACCCAAATCGTTGGGACATGGGTCCCTGGTTGACCCGCTTGAATGGGGGGGGGAGGAGTGTGGCCGGAGAGCCCCAGCCACGAGGCAAATGGCCGCCTTGGCACTGAAGGGGTTAATCCCTAGTGCCCGGCGCCATTTGTTAAAGACAATGGGCGCTTGGCGCCAGATTTAAAAATGTATTGTGGGCGCTAGGCGCCGTGTTTTATTAATATAAAAAATGTATTTTATGGTTGTGCCGTGGTCCCGGACCTCTCCGGAGACCACGGCAGGGAGGACAGCCCCCGGCGCGCTCAGCAGAGTGTGCGCGCCGGGGGAGAGGAGGCAGCCGCTGACCGCCGGAGTCCGGGAGCTCCGCTCCCGGCAGCGGTCCGTGTAGCCCCGGGCGCACTGGAGTGTGCGCGCCGGGGAGAAGGGTGAGCGCTGCGGCTGGGAGCTCGGCTCCCGCTGCAGTGCTCTATGTGAGAGCCGCCGCTGGGGGCCGGGAGCTCTGCTCCCAGCGCCTCAGCCCAGCACGGGTGGCCAGCCGCAGCAGCCGGGACGGACGTCCCGGGCTGCTAGCCGGCGAGGGGGGTGCGCTGCAGCCCGGCTCCCCGCCGGACGCTGCAGCGAGGCTACCAGACAGGCGCCGCTCATGGGGGACCGGGCTAGCCGGCTCCCTAGCGGCGTGGCTGAAATTAGGCTGCCCAGCAGGATGGTGAGCGCTGGGGTCCGGGAGCTACGCTCCCGGCGCCTCAGCGCTGAAACAAAGCCAGAGTCACGGCGGCCGGGACAAGTGTCCCGGGCCGCCGGGCTTAGGTACAGGGGGGTGCGCCGCTGCGTGCGGCGAGGCCACAAAGGTAGTGCCACACTGGGGGGACAGGGAGAGCCAGCTCCCTGGACCCCAGTGGCAGGCAGACAGGCTGGAGGGTGGGGGAAGCCAGCCCCATACCTCCAGCACACAGAGAGCCCTAGCAGCCAGGCTGCAGGGCTAGGGAAGGCACTGCAGTGCCTGAGTATGTAGAGTCTGTGCAGGGCACAGGCTCAGTGTATAGTTACAGGGAAATGTACAGTGTGATTTAAAATGTAATGTATTTAAAGATAAAATGCACTTACTTGATTGTGTGTCCCAGGAGGGGGGAATCCATAGCTGTGCAGGCTGATGGATTCTCCCAGACCTTTTCCCTAAAAACGGAATGCTTTCCCATCCAGCCTCACAGTTCCAATGGGCACAGGGAGAAAGAGAAGCAGCTTAGCTATAAAACAAGCTGAGTGGTTTCTTGGAGCTCCATGGAGATCAGCCGTAGTGCCAAGAAACCTGGACCGGGGAGCCCGGCTGCCCAGCTCTGGAGCCCAAATCCAGGCTGCAGGCAGTGAGAGGGGTCCCGGGCAGGTTTCTGGAAGTCAGATTTAGGAGGGAAAACTTCCCCCCAGCCAGACTGGACGGCACCGGGGAGTATCCTGATTCTCCAAGGTAGGAGCGTCAAAGGAGACCGACCACTCCCCACTGTCCATAGGGAACAATGTTAGGTGTGCATGAGACCAGAGCATGCACAGCTCATGGGTAAACATTGATTGGTTGTACACCACAGGGCGGGCTTACCCCCTGTGGTAAGGGGTCTTGGAGAGGGATAAAAGAAGGGCAGTTGGCCCATAGGAGTGTGGATTGTAACATCTTCTTCTGCTGAAAAGATCTTGATTGTATGCTGTTGCCCCTAGCAATAGGGAGGAGCCTTTTTAAAGGTTATTTGAGCAATAAACACCTTTGCCTCAAGAAGACTGCTTCATCTTGTGACCAACAGGGTTAGGCCAAACCTAGCCCCGTTCTCCGGCTGTCCAGGGAAGCACCTGACGTCTCCAAGCTCCGCCTTCCGCCAGCTACCGGTAGAGGCCTAGCAAGTGGCTAGTGGGGATTCGTCGACACCACACAGGTGTGGTAAAGCAGTGCGTCGGCACATACAGAGCAGAACCGTGGTTCCAAACGCCACGGCAGGTTAGGAGTTTGGTGGTGGCAGCGAGAACCCGCCCACAGCGCAGTGGGTGGAGTCAGTAACAGGCGGTTACTGACGGTAAGCGGGAATCCCCTATGTGGTCCGGCCTCGTGCGGCTTGACCTTCCATTCTGTGCGCAGTCAACGGGACGCGGAAGCTGCGAGTGCTTCCGTACGGTATCGTCCTGTCACAAGTATAAACAGCGAGTCAGATTTTCTGACTCCAGCCGTCCTTGAAATATATATTTTCAATGCCCTGACAACGTCCAGCAACTTGGAATCCTCCAAATCGCTAGTAGCCGCAGGCACCACAATAGGCTGGTTCAGGTGAAACGCTGAAACCACCTTAGGCAGAAACTGAGGACGCGTCCGCAGTTCTGCCCTGTCCGAATGGAAAATCAGATATGGGCTTTTATACGATAAAGCCGCCAATTCTGACACTCTCCTGGCTGAAGCCAGGGCCAGTAGCATGGTTACTTTCCATGTAAGATCTTTCAAATCCACCGATTTGAGTGGCTCAAACCAATGGGATTTGAGAAAATCCAAAACTACATTAAGATCCCACGGAGCCACTGGGGGCACAACCGGGGGCTGTATATGTAGTACTCCTTTTACAAAAGTCTGGACTTCAGGAACTGAAGCCAATTCTTTCTGGAAGAAAATCGACAGGGCCGAAATTTGAACCTTAATGGACCCTAATTTGAGGCCCATAGACAATCCTGTTTGCAGGAAATGTAGGAATCGACCCAGTTGAAATTCCTCCGTCGGGGCCTTCCTGGCCTCACACCACGCAACATATTTTCTCCAAATGCGGTGATAATGTTGTGCAGTCACCTCCTTCCTGGCTTTTACCAGGGTAGGGATGACCTCTTCCGGAATGCCTTTTTCCCTTAGAATTCGGCGTTCAACCGCCATCCCGTCAAACGCAGCCGCGGTAAGTCTTGGAATAGACACGGTCCCTGCTGAAGCAGGTCCCGTCTTAGAGGTAGAGGCCACGGATCTTCCGTGAGCATCTCCTGAAGTTCCGGGTACCAAGTTCTTCTTGGCCAATCCGGAGCCACGAGTATCGTTCTTACTCCCCTTTGCCGTATAATTCTCAGTACTTTTGGTATGAGAGGCAGAGGAGGAAACACATACACTGACTGGAACACCCACGGTGTTACCAGAGCGTCCATAGCTATTGCCTGAGGGTCTCTTGACCTGGCGCAATACCTGTCCAGTTTTTTGTTGAGGCGGGACGCCATCATATCCACCTTTGGTTTTTCCCAACGGTTCACAATCATGTGGAAGACTTCTGGATGAAGTCCCCACTCTCCCGGGTGTAGATCGTGTCTGCTGAGGAAGTCCGCTTCCCAGTTGTCCACTCCCGGAATGAACACTGCTGACAGTGCTATCACATGATCTTCCGCCCAGCGAAGAATCCTTGCAGCTTCTGCCATTGCCCTCCTGCTTCTTGTGTCGCCCTGTCTGTTTACGTGGGCGACTGCCGTGATGTTGTCCGACTGGATCAACACCGGCTGACCCTGAAGCAGGGGTTTTGCCAGGCTTAGAGCATTGTAAATCGCTCTTAGCTCCAGTATATTTATGTGAAGAGACATCTCCAGGCTTGACCACACTCCCTGGAAGTTTCTTCCCTGTGTGACCGCTCCCCAGCCTCTCAGACTGGCATCCGTGGTCACCAGGACCCAGTCCTGTATGCCGAATCTGCGGCCCTCTAACAGATGAGCACTCTGCAACCACCACAGAAGAGACACCCTTGTCCGTGGAGACAAAGTTATCCGCTGATGCATCTGCAGATGCGATCCGGACCATTTGTCCAGCAGATCCCACTGAAAAGTTCGTGCGTGGAATCTGCCGAATGGAATCGCTTCGTAAGAAGCCACCATTTTTCCCAGGACTCTTGTGCATTGATGCACAGACACTTTTCCTGGTTTTAGGAGGTTCCTGACAAGTTCGGATAACTCCCTGGCTTTCTCCTCCGGAAGAAACACCTTTTTCTGAACCGTGTCCAGAATCATTCCCAGGAACAGCAGACGTGTCGTCGGGGTCAATTGAGATTTTGGAAAATTCAGAATCCACCCGTGCTGTTGCAGCACTACTTGGGTTAGTGCTACTACGTCCTCCAGCTGTTCTCTGGACCTTGCCCTTATCAGGAGATCGTCCAAGTAAGGGATAATTAATACGCCTTTTCTTCGCAGAAGAAACATCATTTCGGCCATTACCTTGGTAAAGACCCGAGGTGCCGTGGACAATCCAAACGGCAGCGTCTGAAACTGATAATGACAGTTTTGCACCACGAACCTGAGGTACCCTTGATGTGAAGGGCAAATTGGGACATGCAGGTAAGCATCCTTGATGTCCAGAGACACCATATAGTCCCCTTCTTCCAGGTTCGCTATCACTGCTCTGAGTGACTCCATCTTGAACTTGAATTTTTGTATGTACAGGTTCAAAGATTTCAGATTTAGAATAGGTCTTACCGAGCCGTCCGGCTTCGGTACCACAAATAGTGTGGAATAATACCCCTTTCCCTGTTGTAGGAGGGGTACCTTGACTATCACCTGCTGAGAATACAGCTTGTGAATGGCTTCCAATACCGTCGCCCTGTCTGAGGGAGACGTTGGCAGAGCAGACTGTAGGAACCGGCGAGGGGGAGACTTCTCGAATTCCAACCTGTAACCCTGAGATACTACCTGCAGGATCCAGGGGTCCACCTGTGAGTGAGCCCACTGTGCGCTGAAATTCTTGAGTCGACCCCCCACCGCCCCTGAGTCCGCTTGTAAAGCCCCAATGTCATGCTGAGGGCTTTGCAGAAGCCGGGGAGGGCTTCTGCTCCTGGGAGGGAGCTGCTTGGTGCACTCTCTTACCCTTTCCTTTGCCTCGGGGCAGATATGACTGTCCTTTTGCCCGCTTGTTCTTATAGGAACGAAAGGACTGCGGCTGAAAAGACAGTGTCTTTTTCTGTTGGGAGGGGACCTGAGGTAAAAAGGTGGATTTCCCGGCTGTTGCCGTGGCCACCAAATCCGATAGACCGACCCCAAATAATTCCTCCCCTTTATACGGCAATACTTCTTAATTGCTCTATAGTCAATAAAATACTGTCCCTATCCAGGGTATCAATATTTTCAGTCAGGGAATCCGACCAAACCACCCCAGCACTGCACATCCATGCTGAGGCGATGGCTGGTCGCAGTATAACACCAGTATGAGTGTATATACTTTTCAGGGTAGTTTCCAGCCTCCTATCAGCTGGATCCTTGAGGGCGGCCGTTTCAGGAGACGGTAACGCCACTTGTTTTGATAAGCGTGTGAGTGCCTTATCCACCCTAGGGGGTGTTTCCCAGCGCGCCCTAACCTCTGGCGGGAAAGGATATAATGCCAATAACTTCTTTGAAATTAGCATTTTTCTATCGGGGTTAACCCACGCTTCATCACACACTTCATTCAATTCCTCTGATTCAGGAAAAACTACAGGTAGTTTTTTCAGACCCCACATAATACCCCTTTTTGTGGTACTTGCAGTATCAGAGATATGCAAAGCCTCCTTCATTGCCGTGATCATATAACGTGTGGCCCTACTGGAAAATACGTTTGTTTCTTCACCGTCGACACTAGATTCGGTGTCCGTGTCTGGGTCTGTGTCGACCGACTGAGGTAAAGGGCGTTTTACAGCCCCTGACGGTGTCTGAGACGCCTGGACAGGTACTAACTGGTTTTCCGGCCGTCTCATGTCGTCAACTGATTTTTGTAACGTGCTGACATTATCACGTAATTCCATAAACAAAGCCATCCATTCCGGTGTCGACTCCCTAGGGGGTGACATCACCATTACCGGCAATTGCTCCGCCTCCACACCAACATCGTCCTCATACATGTCGACACACACGTACCGACACACAGCAGACACACAGGGAATGCTCTTATCGAAGACAGGACCCCACTAGCCCTTTGGGGAGACAGAGGGAGAGTTTGCCAGCACACACCCAAGCGCTATAAATATATAGGAACAACCCTACAGAAGTGTTGTTTCCTTTATAGCAGCTTAATATATCAATATCGCCAAAAAAGTGCCCCCCCTCTCTGTTTTTTTACCCTGTTTCTGTAGTGCAGTGCAGGGGAGAGTCCTGGGAGCCTTCCTCGCAGCGGAGCTGTGCAGGAAAATGGCGCTGTGTGCTGAGGAGATAGGCCCCGCCCCCTATTTCGGCGGGCTCTTCTCCCGGTGTTTGTGAGACCTGGCAGGGGTTAAATACATCCATATAGCCCCAGGGGCTATATGTGATGTATTTTTAGCCAGAACAAGGTATTATCATTGCTGCCCAGGGCGCCCCCCCCCAGCGCCCTGCACCCTCAGTGACCGCTGGTGTGAAGTGTGCTGACAACAATGGCGCACAGCTGCAGTGCTGTGCGCTACCTCATGAAGACTGAAAAGTCTTCTGCCGCCGGTTTCTGGACCTCTTCACTTTTCGGCATCTGCAAGGGGGTCGGCGGCGCGGCTCCGGGACCGGACTCCATGGCTGGGCCTGTGTTCGATCCCTCTGGAGCTAATGGTGTCCAGTAGCCTAAGAAGCCAATCCATCCTGCACGCAGGTGAGTTCACTTCTTCTCCCCTAAGTCCCTCGTTGCAGTGAGCCTGTTGCCAGCAGGACTCACTGAAAATAAAAAACCTAATAACTTTTTCTAAGCAGCTCTTTAGGAGAGCCACCTAGATTGCACCCTGCTCGGACGGGCACAAAAACCTAACTGAGGCTTGGAGGAGGGTCATAGGGGGAGGAGCCAGTGCACACCACCTAGTCTTAAAGCTTTTATTTTTGTGCCCTGTCTCCTGCGGAGCCGCTAATCCCCATGGTCCTGACGGAGTCCCAGCATCCACTAGGACGTCAGAGAAAATACTTTATATCATAACAATGAATCAGGATAGAGCTTGTAGTGCAAATTAGATTCATGGAGGCTAACATCCGTTGGTTGTTGCTGTTTGTGTCTTGTTATTTAGGCCTCTAGCCAGCTGATGTTATGTTAAACAACAATAGCACCATATATCTAATGCATTGGGTAAACAGGTCTTCACTATGTAACTGTCACTCTGTGGATTCCTGCTGCCTCCATTCCCCTCCTCACATCATGTCACATGCAGCCCTGTCCTCACTGACACATCACTCATCTCCTGATATACTCTGTGCTGCTGGGGACCCTGCTCCTCCCACTATATAACTCTCAGGCTGTGGCTTCCTGCTGCGTCCACTCCCCTCCTCACATCATGTCACTGCAGCTGTCACATGCAGCCCTGTCCTCACTGACACATCACTCATCTCCTGATATACTCAGCTGCTGGGGGATCCTGCTCGTCCCACTATATAACTCTCAGTCTGTGGCTTTCTGCTGCCTCCATTCCCCTCCTCACATCATGTCACTGCCCCTGTCACATACAGCCCTGTCCTCACTAACACATTACTCCTCTCCTGATATACTCTGTGCTGCTGGGGACCCTGCTCCTCCCACTATATAACTCTCAGTCTGTGACTTCCTGCTGCCTCCATTCCCCTCCTCACATCATGTCACTGCCCCTGTCACATGCAGCCCTGTCCTCACTGACACATCACTCATCTCCTGATATACTCTGTGCTGCTGGGACCCTGCACCTCCCACTATATAACTCTCAGTCTGTGGCTTCCTGCTGCCTCCATTCCCCTCCTCACATCATGTCACTGCCCCTGTCACATACAGCCCTGTCCTCACGGACACATCAATCATCTCCTGATATACTCTGTGCTGCTGGGGAAATGCTCCTCCCACTATATAACTCTCAGTCTGTGGCTTCCTGCTGCCTCCATTCCCCTCCTCACATCATGTCACTGCCCCTGTCACATGCAGCCCTGTCCTCACTAACACATTACTCCTCTCCTGATATACTCTGTGCCGCTGGGGACCCTGCTCCTCCCACTATATAAATCTCAGTCTGTGGCTTCCTGCTGCCTCCATTCCCCTCCTCACATCATGTCACTGCCCCGGTCACATGCAGCCCTGTCCTCACTGACACATCACTCATCTCCTGATATACTCTGTGCTGCTGGGGACCCTGCTCCTCCCACTATATAACTCTCAGTCTGTGGCTTCCTGCTGCCTCCATTCCTCTCCTCACATCATGTCACTGCCCCTGTCACATGCAGCCCTGTCCTCACGGACACATCAATCATCTCTTGATATACTCTGTGCTGCTGGGGAAATGCTCCTCCCACTATATAACTCTCAGTCTGTGGCTTCCTGCTGCCTCCATTCCCCTCCTCACATCATGTCACTGCCCCTGTCACATGCAGCCCTGTCCTCACTGACACAACAGTCATCTCCTGATATACTCTGCGCTGCTGGGGATCCTGCTCCTCCCACTATATAACTTTCAGTCTGTGGCTTCCTGCTGCCTCCATTCCTCTCCTCACATCATGTCACTGCCCCTGTCACATGCAACCCTGTCCTCACATCACTCATCTCCTGATATACTCTCTGCTGCTGGAGACCCTGCTCCTCCCACTATATAACTCTGTCTGTGGCTTCCTGCTGCCTCCATTCCCCTCCTCACATCATGTCACTGCCCCTGTCACATGCAGCCCTGTCCTCACTGACACATCACTCATCTCCTGATGTACTCTGTGCTGCTGGGGACCCTGCTCCTCCCACTATATAACTCTCAGTCTGTGGCTTCCTGCTGCCTCCATTCCCCTCCTCACATCATGTCACTGCCCCTGTCACATGCAGCCCTGTCCTCACTGACACATCACTCATCTCCTGATATACTCTGTGCTGCTGGGAACCCTGCTCCTCCCACTATATAACTTTCAGTCTGTGGCTTCCTGCTGCCTCCATTCCCCTCCTCACATAATGTCACTGCCCCTGACACATGCAGCCCTGTCCTCACTGACACATCAATCATCTCCTGATATACTCTGCGCTGCTGGGGACCCTGCTCCTCCCACTATATAACTTTCAGTCTGTGGCTTCCTGCTGCCTCCATTCCCCTCCTCACATCATGTCACTGCCCCTGTCACATGCAGCCCTGTCCTCACATCACTCATCTCCTGATATACTCTGTGCTGCTGGGGACCCTGCTCCTCCCACTATATAACTCTCAGTCTGTGACTTCCTGCTGCCTCCATTCCCCTCCTCACATCATGTCACTGCCCCTGTCACATGCAGCCCTGTCCTCACTGACACATCACTCATCTCCTGATATACTCTGTGCTGCTGGGGACCCGGCTCCTCCCACTATATAACTCTCAGTCTGTGGCTTCCTGCTGCCTCCATTCCCCTCCTCACATCATGTCACTGCCCCTGTCACATGCAGCCCTGTCCTCACTGATACATCACTCATCTCCTGATATACTCTGTGCTGCGGGGGACCCTGCTCCTCCACTATATAACTCTCAGCCTGTGGCTTCCTGCTGCCTACATTCCCCTCCTCACATCATGTCACTGCCCCTGTCACATGCAGCCCTGTCCTCACTGACACATCACTCATCTCCTGATATACTCTGTGCTGCTGGGACCCTGCACCTCCCACTATATAACTCTCAGTCTGTGGCTTCCTGCTGCCTCCATTCCCCTCCTCACATCATGTCACTGCCCCTGTCACATGCAACCCTGTCCTCACATCACTCATCTCCTGATATACTCTGTGCTGCTGGAGACCCTGCTCCTCCCACTATATAACTCTCAGTCTGTGGCTTCCTGCTGCCTCCATTCCCCTCCTCACATCATGTCACTGCCCCTGTCACATGCAGCCCTGTCCTCACTGACACATCACTCATCTCCTGATGTACTCTGTGCTGCTGGGGACCCTGCTCCTCCCACTATATAACTCTCAGTCTGTGGCTTCCTGCTGCCTCCATTCCCCTCCTCACATCATGTCACTGCCCCTGTCACATGCAGCCCTGTCCTCACTGACACATCACTCATCTCCTGATATACTCTGTGCTGCTGGGAACCCTGCTCCTCCCACTATATAACTTTCAGTCTGTGGCTTCCTGCTGCCTCCATTCCCCTCCTCACATAATGTCACTGCCCCTGACACATGCAGCCCTGTCCTCACTGACACATCAATCATCTCCTGATATACTCTGCGCTGCTGGGGACCCTGCTCCTCCCACTATATAACTTTCAGTCTGTGGCTTCCTGCTGCCTCCATTCCCCTCCTCACATCATGTCACTGCCCCTGTCACATGCAGCCCTGTCCTCACATCACTCATCTCCTGATATACTCTGTGCTGCTGGGGACCCTGCTCCTCCCACTATATAACTCTCAGTCTGTGACTTCCTGCTGCCTCCATTCCCCTCCTCACATCATGTCACTGCCCCTGTCACATGCAGCCCTGTCCTCACTGACACATCACTCATCTCCTGATATACTCTGTGCTGCTGGGGACCCGGCTCCTCCCACTATATAACTCTCAGTCTGTGGCTTCCTGCTGCCTCCATTCCCCTCCTCACATCATGTCACTGCCCCTGTCACATGCAGCCCTGTCCTCACTGATACATCACTCATCTCCTGATATACTCTGTGCTGCGGGGGACCCTGCTCCTCCACTATATAACTCTCAGCCTGTGGCTTCCTGCTGCCTACATTCCCCTCCTCACATCATGTCACTGCCCCTGTCACATGCAGCCCTGTCCTCACTAACACCTCACCCATCTCCTGATATAATCTGTGCTGCTGGGGACCCTGCTCCTCCCACTATATAACTCTCAGTCCATGGCTTCCTGCTGCCTACATTCCCCTCCTCACATCATGTCACTGCCCCTGTCACATGCAGCCCTGTCCTCACTGACACATCACTCATCTCCTGATATACTCTGCGCTGCTGGGGACCTTGCTCCTCCCACTATATAACTCTCAGTCTGTGGCTTCCTGCTGCCTCCATTCCCCTCCTCACATCATGTCACTGCCCCTGTCACATGCAGCCCTGTCCTCACTGACACCTCCCTCATCTCCTGATATACTCTGTGCTGCTGGGGACCCTGCTTCTCCCACTATATAACTCTCAGTCTGTGGCCTTCTGCTGCCTCCATTCCCCTCCTCACATCATGTCACTGCCCCTGTCACATGCAGCCCTGTCCTCACTGACACATCACTCATCTCCTGATATACTCTGTGCTGCTGGGGACCCTGCTCCTCCCACTATATAACTCTCAGTATGTGGCTTCCTGCTGCCTCCATTCCCCTCCTCACATCATGTCACTGCCCCTGTCACATGCTGCCCTGTCCTCACTGACACATCACTCATCTCCTGATATACTCTGTGCTGCTGAGGACCCTGCTCCTCCCACTATATAACTTTCAGTCTGTGGCTTCCTGCTGCCTCCATTCCCCTCCTCACATCATGTCACTGCCCCTGTCACATGCAGCCCTGTCCTCACTGACACATCACTCATCTCCTGATATACTCTGTGCTGCTGGGGACCCTGCTCCTCCCACTATATAACTCTTAGTCTGTGGCTTCCTGCTGCCTCCATTCCCCTCCTCACATCATGTCACTGCCCCTGTTACATACAGCCCTGTCCTCACTGACACATCACTCATCTCCTGATATACTCTGTGCTGCTGGGGACCCTGCTACTCCCTTATAAAGAGCCAGCTGATTATTAAAACAGAATTTTACACTATTTTCCTATTGAAATGCTTCCAGTAATAGAATGAAATTACCACCAAGCTCTTTGCAACTGTTCTACTAACCAATCGTCTAACACTTGCAGCAAGAAAAGGGTAATAAATGCCAGGACGCTGGAGTATAAACATTTGTAAGTTACACTTTTAGGATGAGATGACATTTGTTACGTAATAATTTGTCTTGTCTTCATTCCCCAGGTGGCCAAAATCCATCTCCTAACACCGGAACAGCAGCTGTCCTCTTAGATCCCGGTCTTTCTCCTGTGACGTCCCCTGTATAATACCCCCATGTACACCCTAGATCTCTAGAACGTCTCATCCCTGTATCTCATGTTGGAGGAGAAGCACAACGAAGACCAGAACTTGGAGTCGCTCATAGCTGAGGCAGCAAAATGGAGAAGAGATGAGTGGCCACGTCAATGTATAGCGTTTCCCACCTGGCCGTGGGTATGAACTCCTTACAGACATTTGGATGCGGCGTATTAACCAGGCTGCCGAGGCTTTGTGTGCCGAGCTACAATCCCCCCCGTGTCACAATGTCCCTAATCGCACCGATTGTGGAGTGGACACGTATCTGGTCAGGTGAAGGTGTCTTGTATCTGCTTGCAGAACCCTTCCACATTTCCGGTACACGCCACTTTCCCTATATTGTGAGTCTCTGGTGACGCGCTGTGATATCCTGGCAGACGCTCTATCCGCTTTATAACATTCGCCACTTTATTTCCCGCACTCGCAGAGTTTGAAAGTAGCGCAGCGCCCTGCACCAGGTATATAATCTTCCCTTTCTAGTTATAAAGTAACACGTATCCTCAGATCTGATATCGGGGGGAACGGACGCGACTGTTACATTGGAAGGACAGGAGATCACAGCGTTTGGGGGGCGATGTCTTCCTGACCCTAGCCGTTACCTGCCTGAGCCTCTTTCTAAAGAGAAATAAAAATGTGGCTTTGCTTTTTCTTTTGAGATCAGAATAAAATGTGTGAATGCACCAACGTACATATTTATATAGTGTATAAACACTGCGAAGTACAGAACTCTCTGTATGTCTTGCGTCAGACTGGTTTACGTGGGCTCGTCAGAAGCTGTGTTTATGGGAGGAGATATATTTCTACACCCCGGGGGATCTCCGCTCAGTGGGGGTCATTCCGAGTTGATCGCTCGCTAGCTGTTTTTAGCAGCCGTGCAAACGCATAGTCGCCGCCCACAGGGGAGTGTATTTTCGCTTTGCAAGTGTGCGATCACCTGTGCAGCCGAGCTCTGCAAAAACATTTTGTGCAGTTTCTGAGTTGCCCAGAACTTACTCAGCCGCTGCGATCACTTCAGCCTGCCCGGGCCCGGAATTGACGTCAGACACCCGCCCTGCAAATGCCCGGACACGCCTGCGTTTTTCCAACCACTCCCAGAAAACGGTCAGTTGCCACCCACAAACGCCTTCTTCCTGTCAATCTCCTTGCGATCAGCTGTGCGAATGGATTCTTCGTTAAATCCATCGCTCAGCAACGATCCGCTTTGTACCCGTACTACGTGCCGGCGCATTGCGGTGCATACGCAGGCGCAGTAGTGACCTGATCACTGCGCTTTGAAAAATGGCAGCATGCGATCAGGTCGGAATGACCCCCAGTGATCCCACTGCCCATCACGTTTTTGCAGAAACACTAAGAACAATAAATACTTCACACCACACTTGTTGGAGATTCACGGCAGATGTGGGGGTCACTTTATGATGCCGTACAGTGGGAGGGTCAAGTTGTACGAATGCACTAATTACATCATCCAGCCCACTCGGTGTTGGTCGGTGGGCAGGGTGGTCCTATGACAGGGATTCGGGGGAACCATAGACCCTTGCTGTCAGAAGGATGAGGTCACAATGCAGGGTGTTTGGAAATGGCAGCACGTAAAGAAAGACACCAGTCACATCCCTCATTGCAATACTTGTTTTTTTTATTCATAGTGGAGTCCTAGCTATTTCACATTGAGATTTGGCAGAGTAGCCATTATATACTTATATCACCAGGCCCCCAGGAGACCACGCCCTTGCGCACAGCGCAAAGGTTTTACTATTTTATTGTACAGTTAAAGTTCCCAAACTCCAGAGGTCAGTAACCAAGTACCGCCGCAGAACAACCCACATCCCCCAGACCTGACTGGCGATCGCTGCACTATAAGGCTGCACCCATGTGATATACCTGACACAGTAGCATTGTCTGCTGCCCTTGCTTCTCAACCATAAAAGCAGGAGGGGAGGGGGTGGGGGGGTCAGACTTTGTAATGGATTCCAGCACCTATCATTATAGTACAGGAGCGGCAGGTTACGGTTTGCTGGGAGCGTGCAAATCTCCAGCTTGCAGACACGGTAAATATATACCACCTTCCCTATAACCCTCCGCATACTTTTCGGGTTGCTAAGGTTATGTAACCACAAAATTCACCAGTAACTGGTTGTCACAGCGTTCGTGCTACACCCCCAGGGTCAGGCTCTGCGTCTGTCAGGGAGCAGCCGCGACGATTGTTGCAATATAACTAAATGAAAATATGCAGGCAGCACCAGTTAGTAATTACCCTCCATACATCTTGTAAACAGAATTAGCATTCAGCCACTACAGAGTCTCGCCGTTTCCATGCATCGACCTTTGTGAGGCGCAGATCAATAAAAGTCAGTTTGAAATTCATAAAAATATAGAGTCATTTCAGCAATAGCACAATAAGTAATAATATAGATTCCGATTTTTACTTTAGTACAACCTTAGACGTAAAAAGAAAACAAAGAAAGAAGCCGTTAATGCCCAGACAACCAGCCGCAGTGCGGTTATTACCACGCTGTATGGCAGCACCATCCGTACCGCTCAGGGTTAGCACCAAACGCAGAGCCTCGACGGGCAGCAGGCCTCACACAGATAATAAACCCTTCTCGCAGGGCAATGTTACACCTAAACATTGCTGAGGATGCCTGTCACTCTTCCAGACCAGCGGATTGGCCGGGGGTGGGGGTGGGACTCCTACACAAACACGGAATGGCACTAGGTTGGTATGGCAGCGATACAACTTAGAAAAAGCAGAATTACTGCAACCAGGGCTGCCGTCAGAAATTGTGGGGCCCGGGACTGACAAGGGCCCCCTACCAAAAAAACGTATTCTGCCATACCGCTCCACCCCTATGTGATGTCACACATCATGACGTTACTTGCAGTATAGGTGGAGCATTGCGGACCTGCAGGAACGAATCACAGAGCTGATGCGCAGGGAAGGCTTGTTTTAAGTCCTCCCTGCTCATCAGACCGCTGTTGTTGCGCTGCCTGTGCCGCTCTACAAGGTTTTGGCTGCAGGTGCCAGGGGTGGGATCCCCTCTCTATAAGGGCCCTGGACCCTAGTCCCCACAGTCCCCCCCTGATGACTGCCCTGACTGAAACCACGGGCTCTGATCCTTCTGCGAGGTGTGATGTCTAACAATTTCCAAGATGCATTCAGACCAGTGTCGGTGTGGACAGACAGTATCTATATATATATATATATATATATATATATATGTGTGGAAATCTGAATGTCAGTCTCCGTTACTGGAGACACTGGAAGCACCAAGTTCAACCCTAAGCTGTGCTGTCAGTCTGATGGTGAATGTGCTCGAATGATTAGCGTTATCCCACCCTTCCTGCGCTGCAAGTAATCATCCCCCAGCGACACTCATCACACATGTGACCCGTGTTTCAGAAGAGGAGGTGCCGGGAATGGAACACGGTAATATATAGTTACACGCCGTTATGTGAGGTTGGAAGCTCATCTTGTCGGGGTCAAACACGCATTCCGTTTCCTCGATGCGTGATATACTGTATGTCAGAGTTTCCAGCACCATGCAACCTGTTCTTCCCCTTTACCTCCAGTCCAGGGACTAGGAGACGCGTGAAGTCTCCATTTATACCCTGCACAAATCTAATTCCAACGCAGAACGTGTGTCATTCATATGCCTGAAACCCACGTATCACATGTACAATAGCAGTCGGGCACTAACCTGTCAAGTCTATAATAAAACCTGCAATATGAAAAGGACTTCCCCACCCATACCCTACCCCTGCCATCTGCAGACCTGTGCCATAATGCCAGTCCCAGGAGAGTGCAGGAGCGATATTCTGGCATATACAATATACAGATCAGCCGTTCTCTTCTGTTATGGGCCATAAATAGACCTGCTGAGGTCACTGGTTCCTAATGAATGATAATACAATTCTGCTGACATACTGCAAACGTTTATTCTACAAAACAATGTACCCATTAACGAGCGTTTGTTTTGCAGACTGGTTTATATATTTGGAACTTAGACGTCTCATTCTAAATCCACTTTAGGCAATTTCCAATTAATCAATACCCCCCCAATCATTTTACTTTCACTTGGAAGAGACGGGAGAGAAAGTGGGCGCCAGGCAGACGCCGGACGGTAGGCCAGTGAAAAAAGCACAGGAGCAGACATCTGACAAAAAAAATTGTTTTGCATATTTTTTAATGTACTTTTATACTCTGTTGTATGAAACCCTTTGCTACTGGGGTGATTCTCTCGGGAGAGAGACCCGGGGGCTCGTTTTCCATTCCAGAGCACAAAACACTTTCAGTACAGTAGCTGTAATTATTCTGCGTGCCTTGTGTGATCACTTAGTCTCCTGCAGGTCCAGCCCGACAAGCAGAGAACACCAGACATATCCAAGAGCTATACAGTTTATACACATCATGCAAATAAGTGCCATAATACTAATTAGCAGAGAGAGAGAGATCTCTGCCTTGGAAAGGGGTCCATTCTGAAACACATACTCCTATCCCTAAGACAGGGGTCATTACGTGTTAGCATGCAGCATCCTCTTTTTAGAATACGTCCTCTCAACCAGACATGTCAACACAATCCCCCCCCACCCCCTCCCACTCACCACCCCAAATAAACAGAACATGTGGAAAGAAAATCTGGGTATACAGCCAAGGACAGCAAGCGTTGAGATTGTGTTGCCACAAAAGCAAACCCAAAATAGCAGCATGGTTCTAAGCACAGGACAAACGTAAGGTCACATTCGTAGCCCCCTTCCCCCCCATAAAATTAACCTTAGCACAGCCAGGGCCCTGTACCACATTCTGTACAACAAACAAGGTGAAGCAAACGTAAGCGAAGCATAAGTGCAATATTAACTAGGGCAAAGAGCAGAAGGGAAGGCAATCGCTTAATCGGTCACTCTGTGCTAATGTCGCAATGACAATGGCTCGGGCCAGGGGACGGGGTTCGTAGGGTCTTACGTCAGGCATGTAAATGCTTAAAGGTGAACTTAAAAAAAGGATAAAGACGGTAAAAACCCCAACAATGATTAAAAATTTTTTTTTACGTATTTTATATATGTATATCCTAAATAGAGTGTCAAGGCAGGAGTGGGTCTATACAGGGTACAACACTACCACACTCATGATCCTCCGCAGAACTCTGATGGCATATGTGAGTAGGGAAGCATCCATGCAAGGGGGATATATAGATGGAGTCACGATTATCTTGGCCCCTCTGCTGCGCCTAGGTGCACCAAGGTTTATTAGCATAATCCTTTCATCTATTGTTCACAGCTGCAATACAATACAGAGAGAACAATACAGCAGGGGATTAAGTCATTACAGCAGGGGATTAAGTCATTACAGCAGGGGATTAAGTCATTACAGCAGGGGATTAAATCCGACTGCCCTGCCTCAATTAATCCTATTAAAGGCCAAGACGAAGATGGCTCCATCTGTAAAATTGCAATTAAAAGGTTACATCTTGTGTGCAAAAGAAAATGTATCTATGATGCTGTAATACAATGTTCCCCACATTTAACTGAATGGAAAGATGCAAAATGTATATATAGAAGTTCGGTCTTTGCACGGCCATCATAAAAACTACATCCGATCTCTTTGGAATTTTCTAGGGGGGTCAGAAATGTAAAGAACATTTTATTTGAATTCTGGAAAACAATAAAAGTGAAAGCTTTAATGCAATGTACAAGATTCCGGCGAGGCGGTGGGGCGTGGGGTGGGGCTAAGTGTTGATTGTTCACAGAACCAGTATAATAAATAATGATAAATACACCAGCCCAGTGGATTCTACAGAATTATCAGAACCGTCCACGGCTATTCCTGCGGTCTAGGACAGCACCTCAGTGTCACGCTCTGCACTCTACAGACCAGGCAGGTGAGGGGGCAGCTGCCTGATCCCCCAATCTTTGGAATCGTAGGACTGCCTGTTACACTTGGAAGAACATGTGCGATGTGATGACACAACTAACCAGGCCTTAAAGTTTCTGTCGAACGGCCGACCGGACACGGAGGTGGTGCCAATACTGGAATGCAGACCCAATCCCCCACCACACGGTACAGGCAGCCAGCTACCATAGTATCACGCACCTACGGTAGTATCGTTCTCCACTAAGCAAATATATGGCAATGTCAACCAAAGCCGGCTGGTTAACGAAAAGCCCTTTCTAAAGGAACTGGCGTTGGGCGTAGCGATCTCTCCTGCGCTGCCAGCTATCTACATCGTAGTCTACAGAATCCCTTAGTTTATAGCAGCATTCCCTTATGTACTTAGAGATTTGTTTCTACCTAAACAGACACATTCATAGTTTGACAGTCATTCATAGTAACGTGCGGCAACAGCGTCTGCAATGACAGGTCGGGAACACCAAATGCAATGAGGGACAAGCCGTCAGAACTCGTGAAACGCGTCAAGTTACAGCAACCTATACTTACTGTATGCGTTATGCCATTTCATTCTGGCGTTAAGAAGAATGTAACAATTGCAGTGATTATTAGGGAACTTTAGTCTAAATTTGGCACCGAGTCACAATGGTGTAATCAGCGTCCTGTGGCATATCCTAAAAGATCGGTACTCCTAGCCGCTATGGCAACAGAAGTGCAGGCGTTCCCTTCTAGCTGGCAGGGCATATTGGTACTTGTAGTTCCACCACACATGTATCGCCACAAGTTTTATCGTGATCATTGGCGCTGCAATCTTGCGTTTGTCCCGCATTGTATTTAGGAAGAACCGCCATTGATTAAACTCATTGGGGGCTCAGAAAAATAGAAAATAAATACTATATTACCAGTCCTTACCACCAAACATTGGTGTGACCAGGTTACTCAGAGACATTTTAAACCCTACAGCTGTTGCTTAGGGAAGAGCTGCAGGAACCGCAGCTTATTCCAAACAAGGAACTGACATACATTTGAAAAGTAAGACAAATAAATCCCTAATATTCAAGCTTTAAATTACTCAAGATTAAAAAAAAAAAATGTTATAAAAACTCTCATCTCCCACATATTGCTCCACACAGGAGGCAGGACACTCTCAGATACTGCAGTCTCCGGTTTGGTAGGACTATTGCTCGGTGGCAGTGGATCAGTCCGCACGGAGCTATTGTGCCTTTTGCTCCATACTTCTCTTCTACTCCTAGTCCTGGGGGTGCCTCTGTTTGTCTCCTCAGCAGCCATTTGGGGGGCACCGTCTTAGATCTCAGGGGTGCGGTAGGCGGACATCAGCAAGGTTTGCAGGTGTCGGAGGTAGAGCAACGGCACACAACGATACCATAGACGGAGGTAGATCCTCTTTCCGAGTAAAAGCTGCGCTCTTCCTTCTTCAGAGCAACGCTGAGTAAACGGTCAGAAACACCATTCCCAGTATCTCCGAGCCAAAGGTCTATAGCAGCCGGGGGAAGACCCCCCCTCTGTACAGCTGCTTTGTAAAATTCATTTTAGAATATAAATTTGTATTCATAGTATACATATATATATGTATCTACATATAAATCTTTTCTATACACATATTGCACGCTATCTCCCGCCGGCCACTGCATGGCTCTTCACTGGTACGGTTTGTCCTCCGAGTCTGAGGAAATATCTCGCGACATGATCCCATTCTGAAGGTTTATCAAGGAGTCTTTCATCTGGAGATGGAAATAGAGAGTCACGTGTTAGAGAAAGGGACGGGCAGAGACGCACAGCGCCGCGCAGTGCACCCGTATGATCACAGGTAAGGTGCCGCTGCCGCAGTGATATACGGTGCTGTGTGCAGTATTTGTGTCCACAGATTGTATTGAATAGCTACAGAATTCTGAAAATAATATGAAACAGACACAGTGTTTCCTTTCCATTACCACAAGCACTATCACAGACAGAATGTGTCATTCTAGTACAGGACATAAAGCCTAAACAAGAGGTAATCCGGGAATCTTTCCACATACACAATTTACTTTGCTGGTTCTGACTCTCATTAAGTCATCTCATCCTGGTGTGACATCACTGATACGTCTCACTAGTGTGAGGTCACTACAGGCTGCTGTGCAGTAAGTCAGCTATACCTGGTGTTATATCACTGTAATTCTCACAAGTGTGAGGTCACTATAGGCTGTTGTGCAGTAAGTCAGCTATACCTGGTGTGATATCACTGTAATTCTCACTAGTGTGAGATCACTACAGGCTGCTGTGCAGCAAGTCAACTCTACCTGGTGTGACATCACTGGTAATTCTCACTAGTGTGAGGTCCCTACAGGCTGCTGTGCAGTAAGTCAGCTATACCTGGTGTGACATCACTGGTAATTCTCATTAGTGTGAGGTCACTACAGGCTGTTGTGCAGTAACTCAGCTATACCTGGTGTGACATCAATGGTAATTCTCACTAGTGTAAGATCACTATAGGCTGCTGTGCAGCAGGTCAGCTATACCTGGTGTGACATCACTGGTAATACTCACTAGTGTGAGGTCACTACAGGCTGATGTGCAGTAAGTCAGCTATACCTGGTGTGACATCAATGGTAATTCTCACTAGTGTAAGATCACTATAGGCTGCTGTGCAGTAGGTCAGCTATACCTGGTGTGACATCACTGGTAATTCTCACTAGTGTGAGGTCACTACAGGTCGCTGTGCAGTAAATCAGGTATACCTGTTGTGACATCACTGGTAATTCTCACTAGTGTGAGGTCACTACAGGCTGCTGTGCAGTAAGTCAGCTATACCTGGTGTGATATCACTGTAATTCTCACTAGTGTGAGGTCACTATAGGCTGTTGTGCAGTAAGTAATCTCATCCTGGTGTGACATCACTGATACGTCTCACTAGTGTGAGGTCACTACAGGCTGCTGTGCAGTAAGTCAACTCTACCTGGTGTGACATCACTGGTAATTCTCACTAGTGTGAGATCACTACAGGCTGTTGTGCAGTAATTCAGCTATACCTGGTGTGACATCACTGGTAATTCTCACTAGTGTGAAGTCACTACAGGCTGTTGTGCAGTAAGTCAACTCTACCTGGTGTGACATCACTGGTAATTCTCATTAGTGTGAGGTCACTACAGGCTGTTGTGCAGTAACTCCGCTATACCTGGTGTGACATCAATGGTAATTCTCACTAGTGTAAGATCACTATAGGCTGCTGTGCAGTAAGTCAGCTATACCTGGTGTGACATCACTGGTAATTCTCACTAGTGTAAGATCACTATAGGCTGCTGAGCAGTAGGTCAGCTATACCTGGTGTGACATCACTGGTAATTCTCACTAGTGTGAGGTCACTACAGGTCGCTGTGCAGTAATCAGGTATACCTGGTGTGACATCACTGGTAATTCTCACTAGTGTGAGGTCACTACAGGCCACTGTGCAGTAAATCAGCTATACCTGGTGTGACATCACTGGTAATTCTCACTAGTGTGAGGTCACTACAGGCTGTTGTGCAGTAAGTCAACTCTACCTGGTGTGACATCAATGGTAATTCTCACTTGTAAGATCACTATAGGCTGCTGTGCAGTAGGTCAGCTATACCTGGTGTGACATCACTGGTAATTCTCACTAGTGTGAGGTCACTACAGGTCGCTGTGCAGTAAATCAGGTATACCTGGTGTGACATCACTGGTAATTCTCACTAGTGTGAGGTCACTACAGGCCACTGTGCAGTAAATCAGGTATACCTGGTGTGACATCACTGATACGTCTCACTAGTGTAAGGTCACTACAGGCTGCTGCAGAGTAAGTCAGCTATACCTGGTGTGACATCACTGGTAATTCTCACTAGTGTGAGGTCACTACAGGCTGCTGTGCAGTAAGTCAGCTATACCTGGTGTGACATCACTGGTAATTCTCACTATTGTGAGGTCACTACAGGCTGCTGCAGAGTAAGTCAACTATACCTGGTGTGACATCACTGGTAATTCTCACTAGTGTGAGGTCACTACAGGCCACTGTGCAGTAACTCAGCTATACCTGGTGTGACATCACTGGTAATTCTCACTAGTGTAATATCACTATAGGCTGCTGTGCAGTAAGTCAGATATACCTGGTGTGACATCACTGGTAATTCTCACTAGTGTGAGGTCACTACAGGTCGCTGTGCAGTAAATCAGGTATACCTGGTGTGACATCACTGGTAATTCTCACTAGTGTGAGGTCACTACAGGCTGCTGTGCAGTATGTCAGCTATACCTGGTGTGATATCAATGGCAATTCTCACTAGTGTGAGGACACTACAGGCTGCTGTGCAGTAAATCAGGTATACCTGGTGTGACATCACTGGTAATTCTCACTTGTGAGGTCACTACAGGTCGCTGAGCAGTAAGTCATCTCTACCTGGTGTGACATCACTGGTAATTCTCACTAGTGTGAGATCACTACAGGTTGCTGTGCAGTAAGTCAGCTATACCTGGTGTGACATCAATGGCAATTCTCACTAGTGTGAAGACACTACAGGCTGCTGAGCAGTAAATCAGGTATACCTGGTGTGACATCACTGGTAATTCTCACTAGGGTGAGGTCACTACAGGCTGCTGTGCAGTAAGTCAGCTATACCTGGTGTGATATCACTGGTAATTCTCACTAGTGTGAGGTCACTACAGGCCACTGTGCAGTAACTCAGCTATACCTGGTGTGACATCAATGGCAATTCTCACTAGTGTGAGGACACTACAGGCTGTTGTGCAGTAAATCAGGTATACCTGGTGTGACATCACTGGTAATTCTCACTAGGGTGAGGTTACTACAGGCTGCTGTGCAGTAAATCAGGTATACCTGGTGTGATATCACTGATACGTCTCACTAGTGTGAGGTCACTACAGGCTGCTGCAGAGTAAGTCAGCTATACCTGGTGTGACATCAATGGTAATTCTCACTGGTGTGCGGTCACTACAGGCCGCTGAGAAGTAAGTGAGCTATACCTGGTGTGACATCACTGGTAATTCTCACTAGTGTGAGGACACTACAGGCTGCTGATTAGAAAGTCAGCTATACCTGGTGTGACATCACTGGTAATTCTCACTAGTGTGCGGTCACTACAGGCCGCTGAGAAGTAAGTCAGCTATACCTGGAGTGATATCACTGGTAATTCTCACTAATGTGAGATCACTACAGGCTGCTGTGCAGTAAGTCAGCTATACCTGGTGTGACATCACTGGTAATTCTCACTAGTGTGAGGTCACTACAGGCTGCTGTGCAGTAAGTCAGCTATACCTGGTGTGACATCACTGGTAATTCTCACTAGTGTGAGGTCACTATAGGCTGCTGAGCAGTAATTCAGCTATACCTGGTGTGACATCACTGGTAATTCTCACTAGTGTGAGGTCACTACAGGCCACTGTGCAGTAAATCAGGTATACCTGGTGTGACATCACTGATACGTCTCACTAGTGTGAGGTCACTACAGGCTGCTGCAGAGTAAGTCAGCTATACCTGGTGTGACATCACTGGTAATTCTCACTAGTGTAAGATCACTATAGGCTGCTATGCAGTAGGTCAGCTATACCTGGTGTGACATAACTGGTAATTCTCACTAGTGTGAGGTCACTACAGGCTGCTGTGCAGTAAGTCAGCTATACCTGGTGTGACATCACTGGTAATTCTCACTAGTGTGAGGTCACTACAGGCTGTTGTGCAGTAAGTCAACTCTACCTGGTGTGACATCAATGGTAATTCTCACTAGTGTAAGATCACTATAGGCTGCTGTGCAGTAGGTCAGCTATACCTGGTGTGACATCACTGGTAATTCTCACTAGTGTGAGGTCACTACAGGTCGCTGTGCAGTAAATCAGGTATACCTGGTGTGACATCACTGGTAATTCTCACTAGTGTGAGGTCACTACAGGCCACTGTGCAGTAAATCAGGTATACCTGGTGTGACATCACTGATACGTCTCACTAGTGTAAGGTCACTACAGGCTGCTGCAGAGTAAGTCAGCTATACCTGGTGTGACATCACTGGTAATTCTCACTAGTGTGAGGTCACTACAGGCTGCTGTGCAGTAAATCAGCTATACCTGGTGTGACATCACTGGTAATTCTCACTAGTGTGAGGTCACTACAGGCTGCTGCAGAGTAAGTCAACTATACCTGGTGTGACATCACTGGTAATTCTCACTAGTGTGAGATCACTATAGGCTGCTGTGCAGTAAGTCAGCTATGCCTGGTGTGACATCACTGGTAATTCTCACTAGTGTGAGGTCACTACAGGCCACTGTGCAGTAACTCAGCTATACCTGGTGTGACATCACTGGTAATTCTCACTAGTGTAAAATCACTATAGGCTGCTGTGCAGTAAGTCAGATATACCTGGTGTGACATCACTGGTAATTCTCACTAGTGTGAGGTCACTACAGGTCGCTGTGCAGTAAATCAGGTATACCTGGTGTGACATCACTGGTAATTCTCACTAGTGTGAGGTCACTACAGGCTACTGTGCAGTAAGTCATCTCTACCTGGTGTGACATCACTGGTAATTCTCACTAGTGTGAGGTCACTACAGGCTGCTGTGCAGTAAGTCAGCTATACCTGGTGTGACATCAATGGCAATTCTCACTAGTGTGAAGACACTACAGGCTGCTGAGCAGTAAATCAGGTATACCTGGTGTGACATCACTGGTAATTCTCACTAGGGTGAGGTCACTACAGGCTGCTGTGCAGTAAGTCAGCTATACCTGGTGTGATATCACTGGTAATTCTCACTAGTGTGAGGTCACTACAGGCCACTGTGCAGTAACTCAGCTATACCTGGTGTGACATCAATGGCAATTCTCACTAGTGTGAGGACACTACAGGCTGTTGTGCAGTAAATCAGGTATACCTGGTGTGACATCACTGGTAATTCTCACTAGGGTGAGGTCACTACAGGCTGCTGTGCAGTAAGTCAGCTATACCTGGTGTGATATCACTGGTAATTCTCACTAGTGTGAGGTCACTACAGGCCACTGTGCAGTAACTCAGCTATACCTGGTGTGACATCAATGGCAATTCTCACTAGTGTGAGGTCACTATAGGCTGCTGAGCAGTAATTCAGCTATACTTGGTGTGACATCACTGGTAATTCTCACTAGTGTGAGGTCACTATAGGCTGCTGAGCAGTAATTCAGCTATACCTGGTGTGACATCACTGGTAATGCTCACTAGTGTGAGGACACTACAGGCTGCTGATTAGTAAGTTAGCTATACCTGGTGTGACATCACTGGTAATTCTCACTAGTGTGAGGTCACTACAGGTCGCTGTGCAGTAAATCAGGTATACCTGGTGTGACATCACTGGTAATTCTCACTAGTGTGAGGTCACTACAGGCTACTGTGCAGTAAGTCATCTCTACCTGGTGTGACATCACTGGTAATTCTCACTAGTGTGAGGTCACTACAGGCCGCTGAGCAGTAAGTCAGCTATACCTGGAGTGATATCACTGGTAATTCTCACTAATGTGAGGTCACTACAGGCTGCTGTGCAGTAAGTCAGCTATACCTGGTGTGACATCACTGGTAATTCTCACTAATGTGAGGTCACTACAGGCTGCTGTGCAGTAACTCCGCTATACCTGGTGTGACATCACTGGTAATTCTCACTAGTGTGAGGTCACTACAAGCTGTTGTGCAGTAAGTCAGCTATACCTGGTGTGACATCACTGGTAATTCTCACTAGTGTGCGGTCACTACAGGCCGCTGAGCAGTAAGTCAGCTATACCTGGAGTGATATCACTGGTAATTCTCACTAATGTGAGATCACTACAGGCTGCTGTGCAGTAACTCCGCTATACCTGGTGTGACATCACTGGTAATTCTCACTAGTGTGAGGTCACTAAAAGCTGTTGTGCAGTAAGTCAGCTCTACCTGGTGTGACATCACTGGTAATTCTCACTAGTGTGAGGTCACTACAGGCTGCTGTGCAGTAACTCAGCTATACCTGGTGTGACATCACTGGTAATTCTCACTAGTGTGAGGTCACTACAGGCCACTGTGCAGTAACTCAGCTATACCTGGTGTGACATCACTGGTAATTCTCACTAGTGTAATATCACTATAGGCTGCTGTGCAGTAAGTCAGATATACCTGGTGTGACATCACTGGTAATTCTCACTAGTGTGAGGTCACTACAGGTCGCTGTGCAGTAAATCAGGTATACCTGGTGTGACATCACTGGTAATTCTCACTAGTGTGAGGTCACTACAGGCTGCTGTGCAGTATGTCAGCTATACCTGGTGTGATATCAATGGCAATTCTCACTAGTGTGAGGACACTACAGGCTGCTGTGCAGTAAATCAGGTATACCTGGTGTGACATCACTGGTAATTCTCACTTGTGAGGTCACTACAGGTCGCTGAGCAGTAAGTCATCTCTACCTGGTGTGACATCACTGGTAATTCTCACTAGTGTGAGATCACTACAGGTTGCTGTGCAGTAAGTCAGCTATACCTGGTGTGACATCAATGGCAATTCTCACTAGTGTGAAGACACTACAGGCTGCTGAGCAGTAAATCAGGTATACCTGGTGTGACATCACTGGTAATTCTCACTAGGGTGAGGTCACTACAGGCTGCTGTGCAGTAAGTCAGCTATACCTGGTGTGATATCACTGGTAATTCTCACTAGTGTGAGGTCACTACAGGCCACTGTGCAGTAACTCAGCTATACCTGGTGTGACATCAATGGCAATTCTCACTAGTGTGAGGACACTACAGGCTGTTGTGCAGTAAATCAGGTATACCTGGTGTGACATCACTGGTAATTCTCACTAGGGTGAGGTTACTACAGGCTGCTGTGCAGTAAATCAGGTATACCTGGTGTGATATCACTGATACGTCTCACTAGTGTGAGGTCACTACAGGCTGCTGCAGAGTAAGTCAGCTATACCTGGTGTGACATCAATGGTAATTCTCACTGGTGTGCGGTCACTACAGGCCGCTGAGAAGTAAGTGAGCTATACCTGGTGTGACATCACTGGTAATTCTCACTAGTGTGAGGACACTACAGGCTGCTGATTAGAAAGTCAGCTATACCTGGTGTGACATCACTGGTAATTCTCACTAGTGTGCGGTCACTACAGGCCGCTGAGAAGTAAGTCAGCTATACCTGGAGTGATATCACTGGTAATTCTCACTAATGTGAGATCACTACAGGCTGCTGTGCAGTAAGTCAGCTATACCTGGTGTGACATCACTGGTAATTCTCACTAGTGTGAGGTCACTACAGGCTGCTGTGCAGAAAGTCAGCTATACCTGGTGTGACATCACTGGTAATACTCACTAGTGTGAGGTCACTATAGGCTGCTGAGCAGTAATTCAGCTATACTTGGAGTGACATCACTGGTAATTCTCACTAGTGTGAGGTCACTATAGGCTGCTGGGCAGTAATTCAGCTATACCTGGTGTGACATCACTGGTAATTCTCACTAGTGTGAGGTCACTACAGGCCACTGTGCAGTAAATCAGGTATACCTGGTGTGACATCACTGATACGTCTCACTAGTGTGAGGTCACTACAGGCTGCTGCAGAGTAAGTCAGCTATACCTGGTGTGACATCACTGGTAATTCTCACTAGTGTAAGATCACTATAGGCTGCTATGCAGTAGGTCAGCTATACCTGGTGTGACATAACTGGTAATTCTCACTAGTGTGAGGTCACTACAGGCTGCTGTGCAGTAAGTCAGCTATACCTGGTGTGACATCACTGGTAATTCTCACTAGTGTGAGGTCACTACAGGCTGTTGTGCAGTAAGTCAACTCTACCTGGTGTGACATCAATGGTAATTCTCACTAGTGTAAGATCACTATAGGCTGCTGTGCAGTAGGTCAGCTATACCTGGTGTGACATCACTGGTAATTCTCACTAGTGTGAGGTCACTACAGGTCGCTGTGCAGTAAATCAGGTATACCTGGTGTGACATCACTGGTAATTCTCACTAGTGTGAGGTCACTACAGGCCACTGTGCAGTAAATCAGGTATACCTGGTGTGACATCACTGATACGTCTCACTAGTGTAAGGTCACTACAGGCTGCTGCAGAGTAAGTCAGCTATACCTGGTGTGACATCACTGGTAATTCTCACTAGTGTGAGGTCACTACAGGCTGCTGTGCAGTAAATCAGCTATACCTGGTGTGACATCACTGGTAATTCTCACTAGTGTGAGGTCACTACAGGCTGCTGCAGAGTAAGTCAACTATACCTGGTGTGACATCACTGGTAATTCTCACTAGTGTGAGATCACTATAGGCTGCTGTGCAGTAAGTCAGCTATGCCTGGTGTGACATCACTGGTAATTCTCACTAGTGTGAGGTCACTACAGGCCACTGTGCAGTAACTCAGCTATACCTGGTGTGACATCACTGGTAATTCTCACTAGTGTAAAATCACTATAGGCTGCTGTGCAGTAAGTCAGATATACCTGGTGTGACATCACTGGTAATTCTCACTAGTGTGAGGTCACTACAGGTCGCTGTGCAGTAAATCAGGTATACCTGGTGTGACATCACTGGTAATTCTCACTAGTGTGAGGTCACTACAGGCTACTGTGCAGTAAGTCATCTCTACCTGGTGTGACATCACTGGTAATTCTCACTAGTGTGAGGTCACTACAGGCTGCTGTGCAGTAAGTCAGCTATACCTGGTGTGACATCAATGGCAATTCTCACTAGTGTGAAGACACTACAGGCTGCTGAGCAGTAAATCAGGTATACCTGGTGTGACATCACTGGTAATTCTCACTAGGGTGAGGTCACTACAGGCTGCTGTGCAGTAAGTCAGCTATACCTGGTGTGATATCACTGGTAATTCTCACTAGTGTGAGGTCACTACAGGCCACTGTGCAGTAACTCAGCTATACCTGGTGTGACATCAATGGCAATTCTCACTAGTGTGAGGACACTACAGGCTGTTGTGCAGTAAATCAGGTATACCTGGTGTGACATCACTGGTAATTCTCACTAGGGTGAGGTCACTACAGGCTGCTGTGCAGTAAGTCAGCTATACCTGGTGTGATATCACTGGTAATTCTCACTAGTGTGAGGTCACTACAGGCCACTGTGCAGTAACTCAGCTATACCTGGTGTGACATCAATGGCAATTCTCACTAGTGTGAGGACACTACAGGCTGCTGTGCAGTAAATCAGGTATACCTGGTGTGACATCACTGATACGTCTCACTAGTGTGAGGTCACTACAGGCTGCTGCAGAGTAAGTCAGCTATACCTGGTGTGACATCACTGGTAATTCTCACTAGTGTGCGGTCACTACAGGCCGCTGAGAAGTAAGTGAGCTATACCTGGTGTGACATCACTGGTAATTCTCACTAGTGTGAGGACACTACAGGCTGCTGATTACTAAGTCAGCTATACCTGGTGTGACATCACTGGTAATTCTCACTAGTGTGCGGTCACTACAGGCCGCTGAGAAGTAAGTCAGCTATACCTGGAGTGATATCACTGGTAATTCTCACTAATGTGAGATCACTACAGGCTGCTGTGCAGTAAGTCAGCTATACCTGGTGTGACATCACTGGTAATTCTCACTAGTGTGAGGTCACTACAGGCTGCTGTGCAGTAAGTCAGCTATACCTGGTGTGACATCACTGGTAATTCTCACTAGTGTGAGGTCACTATAGGCTGCTGAGCAGTAATTCAGCTATACTTGGTGTGACATCACTGGTAATTCTCACTAGTGTGAGGTCACTATAGGCTGCTGAGCAGTAATTCAGCTATACCTGGTGTGACATCACTGGTAATGCTCACTAGTGTGAGGACACTACAGGCTGCTGATTAGTAAGTTAGCTATACCTGGTGTGACATCACTGGTAATTCTCACTAGTGTGAGGTCACTACAGGTCGCTGTGCAGTAAATCAGGTATACCTGGTGTGACATCACTGGTAATTCTCACTAGTGTGAGGTCACTACAGGCTACTGTGCAGTAAGTCATCTCTACCTGGTGTGACATCACTGGTAATTCTCACTAGTGTGAGGTCACTACAGGCCGCTGAGCAGTAAGTCAGCTATACCTGGAGTGATATCACTGGTAATTCTCACTAATGTGAGGTCACTACAGGCTGCTGTGCAGTAAGTCAGCTATACCTGGTGTGACATCACTGGTAATTCTCACTAATGTGAGGTCACTACAGGCTGCTGTGCAGTAACTCCGCTATACCTGGTGTGACATCACTGGTAATTCTCACTAGTGTGAGGTCACTACAAGCTGTTGTGCAGTAAGTCAGCTATACCTGGTGTGACATCACTGGTAATTCTCACTAGTGTGCGGTCACTACAGGCCGCTGAGCAGTAAGTCAGCTATACCTGGAGTGATATCACTGGTAATTCTCACTAATGTGAGATCACTACAGGCTGCTGTGCAGTAACTCCGCTATACCTGGTGTGACATCACTGGTAATTCTCACTAGTGTGAGGTCACTAAAAGCTGTTGTGCAGTAAGTCAGCTCTACCTGGTGTGACATCACTGGTAATTCTCACTAGTGTGAGGTCACTACAGGCTGCTGTGCAGTAACTCAGCTATACCTGGTGTGACATCACTGGTAATTCTCACTAGTGTGAGGTCACAACAGGCCACTGTGCAGTACGTCAGCTTTACCTGGTGTGACATCACTGGTAATTCTCACTAGTGTGAGGTCACTACAGGCTGATGTGCAGTACGTCAGCTTTACCTGGTGTGACATCACTGGTAATTCTCACTAGTGTGAGGTCACTACAGGCTGATGTGCAGTACGTAAGCTTTACCTGGTGTGACATCACTGGTAATTCTCACTAGTGTGAGGTCACTATAGGCTGATTATTATGGTAGTGAGTAGCCAGCACAGGGAACATTAACCACTAATACCAATAACCAGGGTACAGTTCCATCTATCAGTGGCTGGTGTAAGTCACTACTGTCTTCTCACCCCTGACACCACTCTAATCTCGTCTGTTCACCGGAAAGAGGCTCTCAGTACCAGTCTCCTGAAGATCTCCTCCCTACGTACCTGGTCCAGCAACATCACGGATGACTTGATAATCTGCCTCCACTTCTGCAGCTCAGTGTCGTGGTGTTTTTGCTGAGACTCCAACAACTGGGTCCATTCGGCTTCTGACTGTGGGAGGGGGCTGGACAGGAGAGAGCGAGGTTAGTGAGCGGAAGGCTGTGGAATGGCACCCACTTTCCAGACCTCACCCCTGTGTTTATACCTCTCCTGTAGTCGAAGTCCCTGCCACGTGGTAAGCACTTGGGTGCTATACTCCAACATCCACAACTTGTAGAAGAGCATCATATTCAGAATGACCAGCAGAACCAGGCTGTAAGGACACAGAGAACGTGTGAGAGGTGACTGGCGTCTAGACTGCGTCCAACAGAACACGGGATACATTGCTTTATCTCATTTTGTTCTGTGTAAAGTTTACACTTGTCTCTGGGTTTTTTTTCAATCTCAAAACCATGCAAAATAAGTCAGCAGAAAATATTTGTAACATTGAACAATTGCCGTGAATAGTGAATATAATCAGATGGTCAAAACTGTGAACACGGGGCAGTTGGTCACGAACAGTGAATTAGTATCAAAGTAATCACAATTGTCAACAATTATCACAGAAAAAAAAAAGAGAAAATGCAGGTGCACACTGAACACGAAGAACACTGGCAATGAGAACAATTATAATACACTCTGAAATTTAACATGGAGTAAAATTGAGGTCCTTAGCGTCATTTGTGGCCAAAAAACACCGGGCCCTAACATTCCTAAGGTTTAAAGTCCAGAGCACGGGACTCCTCAGGGCAGCACAACCCAACCGACCCCAAGACATCACACTACTGAGAAGCAGCAGTTTAAGTGTTAAAAGTTGTTACATGAATAAACAGCAGCTCAGTGCTAATAGTGCTACAAGCTAAGAACCTCAAATGTACTCCATGCTAAATTACAGAGTTTATTAGAATTGCTCTGATTACCAGTGTTTAGTGCACGCACCTGCATTTTCTCTCTCTCTTCTGCGTGGCACTACAAGTCTCAGCATGGTAGGACCTCTTATTATGTTTAGCATTAGGGTGTGCAGTCCAGCCCTCCCCCTTCCCTACACACTCTGGGCCTAATTCAGACCTGATCCCTCGCTAGGGTTTTTTGCAGCGCTGCGAGCAGATAGTCGCCGCTCATAGGGGAGTGTATTTTTGCTTTGCAAGTGTGCGATCGCATGTGCAGCCGGAGATACAAAAAAAAACTTTGTGCAGTTTCTGAGTAGCCCAGAACTTACTAAGCCGCTGCGATCACTTCAGCCTGTCCGGGACCAGAATTGACGTCAGACACCCGCCCTGCAAACGCCTGCGTTTCTCCAACCACTCCCAGAAAACGGTCAGTTGCCACCCACAAATGCCCTCTTCCTGTCAATCTCCTTGCAAACGGCCGTGCGAATGGATTCTTCGTAAAACCCATCGCCCAGCAACAATCCACTGTGTACCTGTGCATTGCGGTGCATACACATGCGCAGTTCTGACCTGATCGCAGCGCTGCAAAAAACGCTAGCGAGCGATCAGGTCTGAATGACCCCCTCTGGGCACAGCTGCTAACCTTCCATCATTTTCAGGACAGAACACATGTAACACGTATGTCCCTTGCTCTGGATGCTCGTTACACTATCCTGACATTCTCATATACATTACTATTTACTGATGTATTCAGTTAGAACACGTTCTAGCATTGCTCAGTGGCAGGGTGATGTGTCGTGTAGTACCAGTGCAGTTCCACAGGGGGCAGCGTGTGCCACTTGGACATCTGCCCAGCAGTACACATGCCGTATAATTTCTGCTCATATGATGATACGACTGCCATGCCGCTGGAAAATATTGTCACTCAGCACCCGGTGATACATCCCAATGAGATTGCAGTCAGTTGCTGCCATGATGACATAATAACAATGTCACGCCAATCCGGTATTACTGGCTAATGACATCATATGTCCTGGCGGACTGCTATTGGTTGCAGCACAACTGTAGAATTTGCGCCATTCTATTTTCTAAGCTTTGGCCGGTATTCAATTAGCCTCAATAATTTTTCGACCGGAAAAAAAAACGCTGATAGCGCGATTTTTCACCGATGGGCTATCCAATTAAAGTCCTTTTTTTTTTCCAGGAGATAACACGTGGGACCTGGGATAAGTATCCGGCCCCTTGTGTTATCGTCGGCTCTGACGGCTGCTTATCAGGGATTACGTTTTGGGTGGCTGAGGCACACTGTATGAAACATAATCCCCAATAAATGCCGGGTAGTGGGGCTAATTGAATAGCACCCAGCGAATGAATTAGCTGCAGTAAATTAATGCAGCGAATTAAATACCGGCCTTCGCCTTGTTTCTCTCTGTGTTACACTTTACCGTGCAGCATTCGGTGAGAGCAGTACAGGACTGTGGGCCCAATTCAGACTGGATCGCGGCAGCGGCAGCGATTGCCGTCTGAATCCCAATGTGGAGTGTGCATGCGCACCCAAGGAGCCCAGTGAGATGCTAACAGCATCTCTGGGCTGCGATTGCCTTTGCCTGATTGACAGGCATTAGAACGCCATTGGCAGGGCGTGGTCCGGACAACGCAGGTGTGTCCGGACCGTTAGGGGGGGGCGGGCCATGGCTGCGTGACGTCACACGCAGCCGCTGCGACCTGGGACCCGGCGGGTAGCGGCCTGCCATGTGCAGGAGCTGTACTGGCTGGGAGCTACTCGCCAGGTGCAAAGGCATCACCGCCGTGCGATGCTTTTGCACCTGTGCGAGGGAGGTAGGGCCTGACATGCGGGGCAGACTACCCCTGTGCTGAGCATCCTACACTACGCCAACGACATCTGGCCCAGCCGGACAGCACACAGAGCCAGGGAATACGGAGGAGACTATCACACGGCAGCTCAGACGTCTAGGGGGGAGGGAGTTGCAGTGTCTGATCCCCTTAGTAATATATATACAGCATCAACATTCTACACTACCGGACACATGACATTGTGCTCTCAGCCAATCAGCAGGCAGGACGCTGCGGCTTGCACAGCATGAGAATAAGCCCACTGTATAGGTAGTAACAGAAGTTACCGGCATATACACATACGTATATAATAGCAGTGGTAACGTACACGCAGCTGATCACCAGGAGGAGCTTGGAGATGCTCTGCAGATGGCTGTGCTTCTCCTCAGGAACGTGTCTGGTCTGCGTGGAGCCTAGAAGCAGATGAATAAAACGTTTACTAAACAAGCAGATAAACGTTAGAAGACAGCGGGGAAATACAGACAGAATAAATACTGAACAAAACAAAAAGAATAATTCTAAAAGCAATAATCTGAAAATCGTTTCACACATGGAATGGCCTTTATACACAAGAGCATCCGACACATGAAATGGCAGAATGTTGCTGAGTGGAGAGCAATGTGCGAGCACCCTCATGCTTTGCAGCAGCAGTAAAGTGTATCTGGCACACCCCAAGCGGCCTGCAGGCTTACTGTAGGTGTGACGTGAGTGTTATGTAGACGAAGGGTTTCGGAGGATGAGATGAGATTTGTAGCAGGCTGGAAATCACGTATCTCAATACTAAACTTATTGCAAATACATCGGCAAGCTTCCTTCCAGTACTGCTACTTGTAGTCTGTATTGTAACTGGCCTCTGTACTGTGCATACCCCTGACCACCCACCCACCTGAGATGTGCTGTATAATAAGGGGCTAATCACTGCAATTCAGGCACCAGCAATTAGCAACCACATCCGTTATTGTGCCAAGTAAGAGCCGCCCTAACATGACTGACAGACAATACCCTACAACATGACACAACACGGACAGCAGAGAAAAAGATGGAATGACTTTTCCAGACATGGACACTTTACACCTTTGGCTTCCTGTAAAGGTTCCCATGGTCTAAGGTCGCACATGGGGGGTCATTCCAACCCGTTCGCACGCTGTGGTTCATCGTTGCAGTGCGTATGGGTCAGAGCCGCGCATGCGTGGCGCCTGCAATGTGTACACGCGTTGTTGCCCAGCGACAGCAGTCGCCGGGCAACGACCAGAAGAAAGAGATTGCTAGTGCGATCGCAAGAAGAGTGACAGCGGAAGGCGTTCCAGGGCGGATACTCACCGTTTTCCGGGCGTGGAGATCCAAACGCAGGCATGTCCAGGCGTTTGGAGGGCGGTTGTCTGACGTCAATTCCGGGACCTTCATCACTGGATCCGTCGCACTGGGTAAGTAACTGCAGGGCTAGTTCTGTGCTGCACAAAACTTTTTTAGCATAGCCGGGTTACACTCCCCCATAGGCGGCGTCGAGTTGATCGCACGGGCAGCAAACAGTTGCTACGTGCGATCAGCTCGGAATGACCCCCATAGAGCAGACCTGAAGCAGTGCAGCTGGGGGCGAGGAGAAAACACCCTGACTCATTAAACCTACCGCTAACACAGGAGAGACCATTAACAGTCACAGAGATATATGTAAAGGGTAGAGACGCTGATCTAAACCCATGGAGAAAGATATATGACTTGGGTGCTTTACAGACTGCGCCCGTTGTATGTTGTGCAGAACATGAATGGAAACCTCTGTAACGTCACTACAGCTCCTGTCTGCATCGTCACGCTGTCCTGTACATGCTGAAAGGTTCGCTGACACTTGGTCTTGGCTCTGGCCATGTAATCACAGCAATGTGTGCTGAGCAGCTGTTAGATTAGTCACGCCAGCGTAACATCTACATACATATGCGTGACGTGTATTTCCGCGTTACAGTAACATGCTCAGTGCCCCTTCTGCAGGTTACACAAGGCCAGGGTGTGAGTGACTGGCAGCTGACTCCTGCGTTACCCATATACCTCTCTGCATCATCTGTAACTTCCCAGTTTGGACAGATCTGACCATTTAACTGGAGGCATGCTGAGACTTGTAGTGCAACACAGATAAAGAGAAAGAAAATGCAGGTACACACTCTAAACACTAAGAACACTGGGAAAGAACAATTATAATAAACGCTGCAATTTAACATGGAGTAAAATTGAGGTTCTTAGCATACAGTATTTTTTAGCAAAAATTATGCTAAAAACCTCAATTTTACTCCATGTTAAATAGCAGTTTATTATAATTGTTCTGATCGTTGCAGCCTCATTAATCCATTCCCCTCTTATTAACACTCATGAGCTTTTAACCTGTCTATGTACACTAACTATCACATCCTCAACCTGTCACCATAAGAAACTATCACACACCTCCTCCAGCTATACCTATCTCTCTCTTCTTCTGCTTCTACTAGCTGGTGACATATCCCCAAATCCAGGTCTCACCCACATACCACGCTCACATTCAGCTGATTCACAACGGAATGTAAATCCAACAAACTTTATCAACATCACATGTCTCCCATCTACCTCCAAGTCACTAAAATGTGCTTTATGGAATGCACGCTCTGTTTGCAACAAATTAACAGCTATTCATGACCTCTTCATTGCAAAAAAACTCAATATGCTAGCTACTGTATAACAGAAACATGGCTCACACAATCAGACACTGCCTCCCCTGCAGCACTGTCACATGGTGGCCTCCACTTCACACACACCCCCAGGCCTGGTAACAGTAAAGGAGGTGGGGTTGGAATTTTACTCTCTAAATCTTACACACACACACACACACACACACACACACACACACACACACACACACAGTTTTACCACCTGTTCCTTCACTCGCATTGACATCATTTGAAGTACATTCTATTAGGATTTAAACCCCTTTCTCTATGCATGTTGCAGCTGTCTATTGCCCACCTGGGCAACCCACAACATTTCTGGAAAAATTTTCTGCTTGGCTCCCTTACTTGTTATCCTCTGACATCTCCACCATCATTATGGGTGATTTCAATATCTCTATTGGCAGTCCACAATCTCCCCATGCCTCTAAACTACTCTCTCTAACCTCCTCTCTTGGCCTCTCCTAATGGACTGACTCCCCTACCCATCAGGAGTGCCACTGCCTTGATCTTGTATTCACCAGACTATGCTCTGTTTCTGAACTCACTAACACTCCTTTCCCTCTCTCAGATCACAACCTTATCACCTGCATGCTCTCCTCCGTTACTTCAAACTCAATGTCCCTGAAGTCTACTAAGCCTCCTCTAACCCGCAGAAATATTAAGGCTATTCATTTTCAACAACTATCTACCTCTCTGCAACCATTGCTCTCACCAATTTCTACATTCACCTCTCCTGAGACTGCTGTATCACACCTTAACCAAGCTCTAGAAACAGCACTTGATGAAGTGGCTCCAGCTACCCATCACACTCCACGTAGACTTAGATGTCAACCGTGGCACTCTAAATACACTAGACACCTACAAAAACTCTCACGTAAAGTAGAACGCCAGTGGCGTAAATCTCGTAGTTCAAGTGACTTTCTCACATATAAGACTGTGTACCACTCTTATTATAATGCTCTGGACACTGCCAAACATATTTCCAATCTTTCATCTCTGCTCAAGCCTCTAACCCCAAACGACTTTTTAATACATTTAAATCACTTCTTGTCCCTCACCCAACCCACCAGCCACTGTCAGTGCGCAAGATATTGCGTCCTATTTCAAGGACAAGATTGAAAAAACCCGAAATGAAATGGAACACTCTTCCACAGCCAGTGACCTGCTCAATTCCCTGCCTGAACCCTCTAACACCTTCTCTTTATTTGATCCCACAAATGAAGATGAAGTATCTGCACTCTTCTCATCTGCCTACTCTACTACCTCTCCTCTTGATTCTATACCCTCAAAATTAGTAAATCTCTTGTCTCCGGTGCTCATCCCAACCTTAACGAAAATCTGTAATCTCTCTCTGTCTACTGGTATCTTTCCTTCTCTATACAAGCATGCAGTGATTACTCCCATTCTGAAAAAAACAAAATTCTGACCCATTTTCTCAAACTATCATCCCATCTCTCAGCTCCCATGCCCCTCCAAGCTACTCGAGAGACTTGCCTACACTCGCCTCACACACTTTCTTAACTCACACAGCCTACTGGACCCACTTCAGTCAGGATTTCGTGCCCAACAATCCACAGAGACAGCACTGACTAAGGTAGCGAATGATCTGGTCACTGCTAAATCTAAAGGCCATTACTCACTACTTATTCTCCATGATCTCTCTGCTGCTTTTGACACTGTTGACCACTCTCTCCTCATACAGACACTACAATCCCTAGGTATTCAGGACACAGCCCTTTCTTGGTTCCTATCCTACCTATCTAATCGCTCCTTCAGTGTTCGTATCTCTGATTCCACCTCCTCTTTGCTACCTCTAGCAGTTGGAGTACCCCAGGGCTCAGTCTTAGGTCCTCTGCTTTTCTCTATCTATACCACATCTCTTGGCAAACTAATCAACTCTTTCGAATTTCAGGAACATCTGCATGCAGATGATACTCAAATCTACCTATCCTTCCCAGATTTGTCACCATCTGTATTGGGCCCTGTCTCTGAATGCCTTTCTGCCATTTCATCTTGGATGACATCTCGCCACCTCAAACCTCATATTTCCAAAACAGAATTAATTATATTTCCACCGGCCAATAGTAGTTACCAACCTGATGTCTCTATCACTGTTGAGAGCTTGGCAATCATCCCTACCCCACAAGCTCGCTGCCTAGGTGTCATTCTTGTCTCTGAACTGTCCTTTGTTTCCCACATTCAATCTGTCTCAGAATCATGTTACATACATCTAAGAAACATATCCAAAATATGACCATATCTTACACAAGACACAGCAAACACTCTAATCCATGCTCTCATTATCTCCCGCATTGATTATTGTAATAGTCTCCTGACCGGTATTCCCAAACATAGGCTCTCACCACTACAATCCATTCTGAATGCAGCTGCGAAGCTAATCTTCCTCGCTAGACGTTCTTCATCTGCTGATCCGCTCTGTCAGTCCCTCCATTGGTTACCGGTATTCTACCGTATTAAAATAAGAGGAGACATGGGCACTCTAAAGACTTTAGATGGGTGTGCACTGGCTCCTCCCTCTATGCCCCTCCTCCAGACCTCAGTTAAAGAACTGTGCCCAGAGGAGACGGACAGTGCGAGGAAAGGATTTTTGTTAATCTAAGGGCAAGATTCATACCAGCCACACCATTCACACCGTATAACCTGGAATATACTAACCAGTTAACAGTATGAAACAAAACAGCATCAGCCAGAGACTGATAAAACTGTAACATAACCCTTATGTAAGCAACAACTATATACAAGTCTTGCAGAATTTAGTCCGCACTGGGACGGCCGCCCAGCATCCTCTACGGACTAGGAGAAAAAGATTTACCGGTAGGTTTAAAATCTTATTTTCTCTTGCGTCCTAGAGGATGCTGGGGACTCCGTAAGGACCATGGGGATTATACCAAAGCTCCAGACCGGGCGGGAGAGTGCGGATGACTCTGCAGCACCGATTGAGCAAACATGAGGTCCTCCTCAGCCAGGGTATCAAACTTGTAGAATTTTGCAAAAGTGTTTGAACCCGACCATGTAGCCGCTCGGCACAGCTGTAATGCCGAGACGCCTCGGGCAGCCGCCCAAGAAGAGCCCACCTTCCTAGTGGAATGGGCCTTTACCGAATTTGGTACCGGCAATCCAGCTGTAGAATGAGCCTGCTGAATCGTGTTACAGATCCAGCGGGCAATAGTCTGCTTAGAAGCAGGAGCGCCAACCTTGTTGGCTGCATACAGGACAAACAGAGCCTCTGTTTTCCTAACCCGAGCCGTCCTGGCTACATACACTTTTTTTTTTTACTTCAATAGTTTTTATTGAGGGAGAAACAGTTTTTATGGGGTACAGAAAGAAAAAAGGGGGATAGTAACACAACATACTATGGATGTAGAGGGGGTGGTACAAGGGGAGGGGGGGAGGGAGCATCCAGAACAGATATGGGTACAGGTTCAATAAGAGCGAGCTCAAACGACATAGTAAATATCCAGCAATAGAAAGGTGGAGAAAAGGGGACAGGCTTCATACAGTAGACATAGGAACATTGTTAGGAATCATAAAACTTTGGTACGAGGAGCTATAAATGTGTTTCAGTCACGTTGCAAATCAAGATTCCAGCTCGAGAGGCCAAGACAGTTTGGTATGGAGAGTTAGAAGATAGAAATGTAAATGTAACCTTGCATTGCCCCGGATTAAAAGAAGAGAGACACATAACTGTACTAATATGGGGTGGCTACATAAACTTTTAAGGCCCTGACTACATCAAGAGACTTGGAATCCTCCAAGTCACCCGAAGCCACAGGCACCACAATAGGTTGGTTCATATGAAACGATGAAACCACCTAAGGCAGAAATTGAGGACGAGTCCTCAACTCTGCTCTATCCACATGGAAAATCAGATAGGGGCTTTTGTGAGACAAAGCCGCCAATTCGGACACCCGCCTCGCAGATGCCAAGGCCAACAACATGACCACTTTCCAAGTGAGAAATTTTAGCTCAACTGTTTGAAGCGGTTCAAACCAGTGTGACTTAAGGAACTGTAACACCACGTTAAGGTCCCATGGCGCCACTGGGGGCACAAAAGGAGGCTGGATGTGCAGCACTCCCTTTACAAAAGTCTGGACTTCTGGGAGAGAAGCCAATTCCTTCTGAAAGAATATTGACAGGGCCGAAATCTGCACCTTAATGGAGCCTAACTTTAGGCCCATATCCACTCCTGTCTGCAGAAAGTGGAGAAAACGGCCCAGGTGGAAATCTTCCGTAGGAGCATTCTTGGCTTCACACCAAGATACATATTTCCTCCAGATACGGTGATAATGTTTCGCCGTCACCTCCTTCCTAGCTTTTATCAGTGTAGGGATGACTTCCCCCGGAATACCTTTCCTAGCTAGGATTTGGCGTTCAACCGCCATGCCGTCAAACGTAACCGCGGTAAGTCTTGGAACACGCAGGGCCCCTGCTGCAACAGGTCCTCCCTGAGAGGAAGAGGCCACAGATCTTCCGTGAGCATCTCCTGAAGATCTGAATACCAGGCCCTTCGAGGCCAATCCGGAACAATGAGTATTGTCTGGACTCTTTTTCGTCTTATGATTCTCAGTATTTTTGAGATAAGTGGAAAAGGAGGGAAGACATAGACCGGCGGAAACACCCACGGTGTCACCAGGGCATCTACCGCTACAGCCTGAGGGTCCCTTGACCTGGAATAATACCTCCGAAGTTTCTTGTTGAGGCATGACGCCATCATGTCTATTTGAGGAAGCCCCCAACGACTTGTTATCTCTGCAAAAACTTCTTGATGCAGACCCCTCTCTCCTGGATGGAGATCGTGTCTGCTGAGGAAGTCTACTTCCCAGTTGTCCACTCCCGGAATGAAGACTGCTGACAGCGCGCTTACGTGATTTTCCGCCCAGCGAAGAATCCTGGTGGCTTCCGCCATTGCCACTCTGCTCCTTGTACCGCCTTGGCGGTTTACATGAGCCACTGCTGTGACGTTGTCCGATTGAATCTGAACAGGTAGGTCGCGAAGAAGAGTCTCCGCTTGTCGAAGGCCGTTGTATATGGCCCTTAATTCCAGTACGTTGATGTGTAGACAAGCCTCCTGGCTTGACCACAGCCCCTGAAAATTTCTTCCTTGGATGACTGCTCCCCATCCTCAGAGGCTCGTGTCCGTGGTCACTAGAACCCAGTCTTGAATGGCGAACCTGCAACCCTCTAGAAGGTGAGCACTCTGCAGCCACCACAGGAGAGACACCCTGGCCCTGGGGGACAGGCTTATTTTCTGATGTATTTGTAGATGGGACCCCGACCACTTGTCCAGAAGGTCCCACTGAAATGTCCTCGCATGGAACCTGCCGAAGGGGATGGCCTCGTAGGCCGCCACCATTTTCACCAGTACTCGAGTGCATTGATGAACTGACACTCTTTTTGGCTTTAACAGGTCTCTGACCATGCTCTGGAGTTCCTGGGCTTTTTCCGTTGGGAGAAAAACCCTCTTCTTTTCCGTGTCCAGAATCATGCCTAAAAATTATAGCCGAGTCGTTGGAATTAACTGCGACTTTGGCAGATTTAGGATCCAGCCATGCTGCTGCAGCACTCTCAGGGAGAGTGACACACTTTTCAGCAACTGATCTCTCGATCTCGCTTTTATCAGGAGATCGTCCAAGTATGGGATAATTGTGACTCCTTGCCTGCGTAGGAGCACCATCATTTCTGCCATTACCTTGGTGAAAATCCTCGGGGCCGTGGACAGCCCAAACGGCAACGTCTGAAACTGGTAATGACAGTCCTGTACAGCGAATCTCAGGTACGCCTGATGAGGAGGATAAATGGGGACATGAAGGTATGCATCCTTTATGTCTAGTGATACCATAAAATCCCCCCCTTCCAGGCTGGAGATCACTGCCCGGAGAGATTCCATCTTGAATTTGAACCTCTTTAGATACAGGTTTAGGGATTTGAGATTCAGAATGGGTCTGACCGAGCCATCCGGTTTCGGGACCACAAATAGGGTTGAATAGTACCCTTTCCCCTGTTGTATTAGGGGAACCTTGATAATCACCTGCTGTCGACACAGCTTTTGTATTGCAGCTAAAACTATTTCCCTCTCTGGGGGAGAAGCTGGCAAAGCCGACTTGAAAAATCGGCGAAGAGGCACTTCTTCGAATTCCAGTTTGTAGCCTTGGGATACAATTTCTATCGCCCAAGGATCCAAATCTGACAGAACCCAGACCTGGCTGAAGAGTCGAAGGCGTGCCCCCACCGACGCGGACTCCCGCAGTGGAGCCCCAGCGTCATGCGGTGGATTTTGTATAAGCCGGGGAGGACTTCTGTTCCTGGGAACTAGCCGTAGCCGGCATTCTTTTCCCTCTACCCTTACCTCTGGCGAGGAAGGAAGAGCCCCGACCTCTTCTGGACTTATGCGACCGAAAGGACTGCATCTGATATTGAGGTGTTTTCTTTTGCTGTGGGGGAACATAAGGCAAAAAAGAAGATTTACCCGCGGTAGCTGTGGAGACCAGGTCCGCGGGGCCCTCCCCAAATAAAACCTCACCCTTGTAAGGCAAAGTTTCCATATGTCTCTTTGAATCAGCATCACCCGTCCATTGGCGGGCCACAGGGCTCGCCTAGCAGAAATTGCCATGGCATTGGCTCTTGAACCCAACAGCCCAATGTCTCTCGCAGCCTCTCTCATATATAACGCTGCGTCTTTAATATGATCCAAGGTCAATAAAATGCTATCCTTATCTAGGGTGTCAATGTCAGATGACAAGTTATCTGCCCATGCTGCTATTGCGCTACATACCCATGCCGACGCTACTGCCGGTCTGAGCAAGGCACCCGTATGTGTATAAATTGATTTTAAGGTAGTCTCCTGTCTGAGATCAGCAGGATCCTTGAGGGCTGCCGTGTCTGGAGACGGTAGCGCCACCTTTTTGGACAAGCGCGTCAAAGCCTTGTCCACCCTCGGTGAGGATTCCCACCATAACCTGTCCTGTGAGGGAAAGGATACGCCATAAGAATTCTCTTGGGAATCTGCAGTTTCTTGTCCGGAGTTTCCCAAGCTTTTTCAAATAAAGCGTTCAGCTCATGAGATGGGGGAAATGTTACCTCAGGTTTCTTCTCCTTAAACATGCAGACCCTCGTGTCAGGCACCGAGGGGTCCTCTGTGATATGCAAAACATCTTTTATTGCAATAATCATATAATTAATACTTTTGGCCACACTTGGGTGTAACCTCGCATCATCGTAGTCAACACTGGAGTCAGAATCCGTGTCGGTATTAGTGTCTGCTACCTGGGACAGGGGACGTTTATGAGAGCCCGAAGGGCCTTGTGACACAGCCAAAGCCATGGATTGACTCCCTGCTTTTTCTCTGGACTCTGCTTTGTCCAATCTTTTATGTAATAAAGACACATTTGCATTTAAAACATTCCACATATCCAACCAATCAGGTGTCGGCGTCACCGACGGAGACACCACAATCATCTGCTCTACCTCCTCCTTAGACGAGCCTTCCACTTCAGACATGTCGACACACACGTACTGACACTCCCACACACACTGGGATATACAATTATGGGGACAGCCCCCCAATAAGGCCCTTTGGGGAGACAGAGAGAGAGTATGCCAGCACACACCCAGCGCCAATGGACACTGGAATAAAATCCCAGACTGTACAGCGCTCTTTTATAGAATAAATAATACACTCACTGCCCCAATTAAATGTGCCCCCCCCCCTCTTTTTTTGCCCTCTGTACTTGCTCAGCAGGGGAGAGTCCGGGGAGCAGCTTCTCTGCAGCTTGCTGTGGAGAAAAATGGCGCTGGTTAGTGCTGGAGGATCAAGCTCCGCCCCCTCAACGGCGGGCTTCGGTCCCGCTCAAATTCTTTATACTGGCGGGGGGTTTTCAATATACTGCCTCCGCAGTATCTAATATATTAGCCAGTGTCCCTTGAGGTTAATATCGCCCCCCTTGCGGCCTGCACCCGTACAGTGCTTTCTGTGTGTGTATGTGTGGGAGCAATGGCGCGTAGTGTTACCGCTGTGCGGTACCTCAGTGAAGATCTGAAGTCTTCTGCCGCCTGTGAAGTCTTCTTTCTTCTTATACTCACCCGGCTTCTATCTTCCGGCTCTGTAAGGAGGACGGCGGCTCGACTCCGGGACGAACAGCAAGGATGACACCTGTGTTCCGACCCTCTGGAGCTAATGGTGTCCAGTAGCCTAAGAAGCAGAGCCTATCAGTTAAGTAGGTCTGCTTCTCTCCCCTCAGTCCCACAAAGCAGGGAGACTGTTGCCAGCAGTGCTACCTGAAAATATAAAACCTAACAAAAGTCTTTTCAGAGAAACTCAGTAGAGCTCCCCTGCAGTGCATCCAGTCTCCTCTGGGCACAGGATCTAACTGAGGTCTGGAGGAGGGGCATAGAGGGAGGAGCCAGTGCACACCCATCTAAAGTCTTTAGAGTGCCCATGTCTCCTGCGGAGCCCGTCTATACCCCATGGTCCTTACGGAGTCCCCAGCATCCTCTAGGATGTAAGAGAAATATAAAATACTTTTACTTATATACAAGGCTATTAACCAAACTGCACCAACATACATCTCTTCACTCATGCCAAAATATCTCCCTACCCGACCTCTCCGCTCTGCACAAGATCTGCGTCTCTCATCCACACGTATTACTTGTTCACACTCAAAATGACAGGACTTTATCCGTGCTTCACCCACTCTGTGGAATGCCCTCCCACGCACAGTAAGACTCACCTTTAGTCTCCAAACCTTTAAATGTTCCCTGAAAACTCATCTCTTCAGACAAGCCTACCAAATTCCAGACCCACCCACATAACCTTCAGTGCTTCCCTATCCAATTACATCCCCTCTGTACAGTACACATAACATCACATATCTTGTCTTTCTTTACTCTCACACCCTCCTGACACTTGGCCAACATTGCGGGGTGATCATATCATACAACCCATTAAGAACCTAGCAATCTGGAGGACCATTATGCAATAGGCAGCATCTAACCTTGTGTATCAATGCCTAATTCCCTATAGATTGTAAGCTTGCGAGCAGGGCCCTCCTACCTCTATGTCTGTCTGTTTTTACCCAGTTTTGTTCTATTACTGTTGTTGTAATTGTAACGCGCCACGGAGTATGCTGCGCTATATAAGAAACTGTTAATAATAATAATAATAATCCCAGTGTTCTTAGTGTTAAGAGTGTGCACCTACATTTTCTCTTTTTATCTGTGTGGAACTGAAACCGAAACAAGAATTTTAAAACACACCCAGTGTTATACAGACATGTACCCCGCTGACATAATGCTGCTTGCTCCAAATTCAGACTGATCCCATCTCCATCAAAGCAGTTTGCAATTTAGTCCAAAGTGGCGTCTAGCACCGGATACTCTATGAAGTGGCGTCTAGCACCGGATACTCTATGAAGTGGCGTCTAGCACCAGATACTCTATGAAGTGGCGTCTAGCACCAGATACTCTATGAAGTGGCGTCTAGCACCGGATACTCTATGAAGTGGCGTCTAGCACCGGATACTCTATGAAGTGGCGTCTAGCACCGGATACTCTATGAAGTGGCGTCTAGCACCGGATACTCTATGAAGTGGCGTCTAGCACCGGATACTCTATGAAGTGGCGTCTAGCACCGGATACTCTATGAAGTGGCGTCTAGCACCGCATACTCTATGAAGTGGCGTCTAGCACCGCATACTCTATGAAGTGGCGTCTAGCACCGGATACTCTATGAAGTGGCGTCTAGCACCGGATACTCTATGAAGTGGCGTCTAGCACCGGATACTCTATGAAGTGGCGGCTAGCACCGGATACTCTATGAAGTGGCGGCTAGCACCGGATACTCTATGAAGTGGCGGCTAGCACCGGATACTCTATGAAGTGGCATCTAGCACCGGATACTCTATGAAGTGGCATCTAGCACCGGATACTCTATGAAGTGGCGTCTAGCACCGGATACTCTATGAAGTGGCGTCTAGCACCGGATACTCTATGAAGTGGCGTCTAGCACCGGATACTCTATGAAGTGGCGTCTAGCACCGGATACTCTATGAAGTGGCGTCTAGCACCGGATACTCTATGAAGTGGCGTCTAGCACCGGATACTCTATGAAGTGGCGTCTAGCACCGGATACTCTATGAAGTGCCGTCTAGCACCGGATACTCTATGAAGTGCCGTCTAGCACCGGATACTCTATGAAGTGCCGTCTAGCACCGGATACTCTATGAAGTGCCGTCTAGCACCGGATACTCTATGAAGTGGCATCTAGCACCGGATACTCTATGAAGTGGCATCTAGCACCGGATACTCTATGAAGTGCCGTCTAGCAACGGATACTCTATGAAGTGCCGTCTAGCACCGGATACTCTATGAAGTGGCGTCTAGCACCGGATACTCTATGAAGTGGCGTCTACCACCGGATACTCTATGAAGTGGCGTCTAGCACCGGATACTCTATGAAGTGGCGTCTAGCACCGGATACTCTATGAAGTGGCGTCTAGCACCGGATACTCTATGAAGTGCCGTCTAGCACCGGATACTCTATGAAGTGCCGTCTAGCACCGGATACTCTATGAAGTGCCGTCTAGCACCGGATACTCTTTGAATTGGCATCTTGCACCGGATACTCTATGAAGTGGCATCTAGCACCGGATACTCTATGAAGTGCCGTCTAGCAACGGATACTCTATGAAGTGCCGTCTAGCACCGGATACTTTGCATTCTCCTGACCTGCTACGTGTCGTACGCGGTGTTGCCTCTCCTCGTCTGTGGGTGTGGTCACCGGGCTGAGTACCTCCTGTAAATGGGGAATGCGTAGGTGACCATGGGGACGCTTCCTGCGCCGCGTAGAGGTGATCTTGGTGCTCTTGTCTTTGGGGGACTGCCGGTGAAGATCAGACAAGTATGCAGTCTCTGCTTTGGTCAGTTCATTCTCTGAAAGCACAATGTGATACCTCCAGTTACATTCCCACCAGTGGCACTGTACCCACTCCACAGAGCGTATCCAGACATACCAGACGTTCCGTGCACTGAGCCTATATTCCTGCCACCCAAGGAAGCACTGCAGACACTGACGCAGGAGTCCCTACTTACCTATATCAGTGTTTCCCCAACCCTAACAGTGCATGTTCCCATACTGCATGCTGGGAAATCATTATAAGATAGAAGGCTGGGAGGGAAGGGGTGTAAGAGATAGAAGGCTGGGAGGGAAGGGGTGTAAGAGATAGAAGGCTGGGAGGGAAGGGGTGTAAGAGATAGAAGGCTGGGAGGGAAGGGGTGTAAGAGACAGAAGGCTGGGAGGGAAGGGGTGTAAGAGATAGAAGGCTGGGAGGGAAGGGGTGTAAGAGACAGGAGGCTGGGAGGGAAGGGGTGTATGAGACAGAAGGCTGGGAGGGAAGGGGTGTGAGAGACAGTAGGCTGGGAGTGAAGGGGTGTGAGAGACAGTAGGCTGGGAGTGAAGGGGTGTAAGAGATAGAAGGCTGGGAGGGAAGGGGTATAAGAGATAGAAGGCTGGGAGGGAAGGGGTGTAAGAGATAAAAGGCTGGGAGGGAAGGGGTGTAAGAGATAGAAGGCTGGGAGGGAAGGGGTGTAAGAGATAGAAGGCTGGGAGGGAAGGGGTGTAAGAGATAGAAGGCTGGGAGGGAAGGGGTGTAAGAGATAGAAGGCTGGGAGGGAAGGGGTGTAAGAGATAGAAGGCTGGGAGGGAAGGGGTGTAAGAGATAGAAGGCTGGGAGGGAAGGGGTGTGAGAGATAGAAGGCTGGGAGGGACAGTAGGCTGGGAGGGAAGGGGTGTAAGAGATAGGAGGCTGGGAGGGAAGGGGTGTGAGAGACAGGAGGCTGGGAGGGAAGGGGTGTAAGAGATAGGAGGCTGGGAGGGAAGGGGTGTAAGAGACAGAAGGCTGGGAGGGAAGGGGTGTGAGAGATAGAAGGCTGGGAGGGAAGGGGTGTGAGAGACAGAAGGCTAGGAGGGAAGGGGTGTAAGTGATAGAAGGCTAGGAGGGAAGGGGTGTAAGAGATAGAAGGCTGGGAGGGAAGGGGTGTAAGAGACAGAAGGCTGGGAGGGAAGGGATGTGAGAGATAGAAGGCTGGGAGGGAAGGGGTGTAAAAGATAGAAGGCTGGGAGGGAAGGGGTGTAAGAGATAGAAGGCTGGGAGGGAAGGGGAGTAAGAGATAGAAGGCTGGGAGGGAAGGGGTGTGAGAGATAGAAGGCTGGGAGGGAAGGGGTGTGAGAGACAGGAGGCTGGGAGAGAAGGGGTGTAAGAGATAGAAGGCTGGGAGGGAAGGGATGTGAGAGATAGGAGGCTGGGAGGGAAGGGGTGTGAGAGATAGAAGGCTGGGAGGGAAGGGGTGTAAGATAGGAGTCTGGGAGGGAAGGGGTGTGAGAGATAGGAGGCTGGGAGGGAAGGGGTGTAAGAGATAGAAGGCTGGGAGGGAAGGGGTGTAAGAGATAGAAGGCTGGGAGGGAAGGGGTGTGAGAGACAGGAGGCTGGGAGGGAAGGGGTGTAAGAGATAGAAGGCTGGGAGGGAAGGGGTGTGAGAGATAGAAGGCTGGGAGGGAAGGGGTGTGAGAGACAGGAGGCTGGGAGAGAAGGGGTGTAAGAGATAGAAGCCTGGGAGGGAAGGGATGTGAGAGATAGGAGGCTGGGAGGGAAGGGGTGTGAGAGATAGAAGGCTGGGAGGGAAGGGGTGTGAGAGATAGGAGGCTGGGAGGGAAGGGGTGTGAGAGATAGGAGGCTGGGAGGGAAGGGGTGTGAGAGATAGAAGGCTGGGAGGGAAGGGGTGTAAGAGATAGAAGGCTGGGAGGGAAGGGGAGTAAGAGATAGAAGGCTGGGAGGGAAGGGGTGTGAGAGATAGAAGGCTGGGAGGGAAGGGGTGTGAGAGACAGGAGGCTGGGAGAGAAGGGGTGTAAGAGATAGAAGGCTGGGAGGGAAGGGATGTGAGAGATAGGAGGCTGGGAGGGAAGGGGTGTGAGAGATAGAAGGCTGGGAGGGAAGGGGTGTAAGATAGGAGTCTGGGAGGGAAGGGGTGTGAGAGATAGGAGGCTGGGAGGGAAGGGGTGTAAGAGATAGAAGGCTGGGAGGGAAGGGGTGTAAGAGATAGAAGGCTGGGAGGGAAGGGGTGTGAGAGACAGGAGGCTGGGAGGGAAGGGGTGTAAGAGATAGAAGGCTGGGAGGGAAGGGGTGTGAGAGATAGAAGGCTGGGAGGGAAGGGGTGTGAGAGACAGGAGGCTGGGAGAGAAGGGGTGTAAGAGATAGAAGCCTGGGAGGGAAGGGATGTGAGAGATAGGAGGCTGGGAGGGAAGGGGTGTGAGAGATAGAAGGCTGGGAGGGAAGGGGTGTGAGAGATAGGAGGCTGGGAGGGAAGGGGTGTGAGAGATAGGAGGCTGGGAGGGAAGGGGTGTGAGAGATAGAAGGCTGGGAGGGAAGGGGTGTGAGAGATAGGAGGCTGGGAGGGAAGGGGTGTGAGAGATAGGAGGCTGGGAGGGAAGGGGTGTGAGAGATAGGAGGCTGGGAGGGAAGGGGTGTGAGAGATAGAAGGCTGGGAGGGAAGGGGTGTGAGAGATAGGAGCCTGGGAGGGAAGGGGTGTATGAGACAGGAGGCTGGGAGGGAAGGGGTGTGAGAGATAGAAGGCTGGGAGGGAAGGGGTGTAAGAGATAGAAGGCTGGGAGGGAAGGGGTGTAAAAGATAGAAGGCTGGGAGGGAAGGGGTGTAAGAGATAGAAGGCTGGGAGGGAAGGGGAGTAAGAGATAGGAGGCTGGGAGGGAAGGGGTGTGAGAGATAGAAGGCTGGGAGGGAAGGGGTGTAAGATAGGAGTCTGGGAGGGAAGGGGTGTAAGAGACAGAAGGCTAGGAGGGAAGGGGTGTAAGAGATAGAAGGCTGGGAGGGAAGGGGTGTGAGAGATAGAAGGCTGGGAGGGAAGGGGTGTGAGAGACAGGAGGCTGGGAGGGAAGGGGTGTAAGAGATAGAAGCCTGGGAGGGAAGGGATGTGAGAGATAGGAGGCTGGGAGGGAAGGGGTGTGAGAGATAGAAGGCTGGGAGGGAAGGGGTGTGAGAGATAGGAGGCTGGGAGGGAAGGGGTGTAAGAGATAGAAGGCTGGGAGGGAAGGGGTGTGAGAGACAGGAGGCTGGGAGGGAAGGGGTGTGAGAGACAGGAGGCTGGGAGGGAAGGGGTGTAAGAGATAGAAGCCTGGGAGGGAAGGGGTGTGAGAGACAGGAGGCTGGGAGGGAAGGGGTGTGAGAGATAGAAGGCTGGGAGGGAAGGGGTGTGAGAGATTGAAGGCTGGGAGGGAAGGGGTGTAAGAGATATAAGGCTGGGAGGGAAGGCGTGTGAGAGATAGGAGGCTGGGAGGGAAGGGGTGTGAGAGATAGAAGGCTGGGAGGGAAGGGGTGTGAGAGATAGAAGGCTGGGAGGGAAGGGGTGTAAGAGATAGAAGGCTGGGAGGGAAGGGGTGTAAGAGACAGGAGGCTGGGAGGGAAGGGGTGTAAGAGATAGAAGACTGGGAGGGAAGGGGTGTAAGAGATAAGAGGCTGGGAGGGAAGGGGTGTAAGAGACAGGAGGCTGAGAGGGAAGCGGTGTAAGAGATAGAAGGCTGAGAGGGAAGGGGTGTGAGAGATAGAAGGCTGGTAGGGAAGGGGTGTAAGAGATAGAAGGCTGGGAGGGAAGGGGTGTGAGAGATAGAAGGCTGGGAGGGAAGGGGTGTAAGAGACAGGAGGCTGAGAGGGAAGGGGTGTGAGAGATAGAAGGCTGGTAGGGAAGGGGTGTAAGAGATAGAAGGCTGGGAGGGAAGGGGTGTGAGAGATAGAAGGCTGGGAGGGAAGGGGTGTGAGAGATAGAAGGCTGGGAGGGAAGGGGTGTAAGAGATAGAAGGCTGCAGAGTTCCGGGGTGCAGGAGGCAGAAGGTTAAATAGGTCAGCAAGAGCAGCTGATCTTGACAAAGCTTTCATACCTGTACAAAATACCAAGCAGTAACTTTGCTAGCTTGCTATTGTGCTTTTCAGCCACGTCTATATAGGAGCATAGGCTGCTTTGTTTCTGTTTGATTTGGCAACACAAAGCTGATTGTTTGATACAACTGCACCCCTAGCAGAAAGCACAGCACAGCTGCGTCATGCCCTAGCACAACAAGGATATATAAATATACAAGATATAGTGATATATTCAGTACACACTGCAGGATGACTTTTACAAGCCGAATAATAAAGTGCACCGTGAGAGGAACGTCTGCTCTGGAACTGACTTGGCAAACAGAAATAAACATGTAACTGTTATTATAAGGCGGGTAGGGCCGGGGCGTCGGCTAATAATAGCTTTCTCCTGTTACAGTATTAGTGATACGAAGCACGCACTCACCCAAGTGGTGAAAATATTCATCAAGACCACTCCAGAAGTTTTTCTCAATAAAGGTTTTGACGAGCCCCCACGGCTGCTTCCGGTAGCGAAGCTCTGTGGAGATCCTATAAGGCGGCAATGTAGAGAAGGTTATACATAGTAACGCGGATACAGATGGCGCCACATTTATCTTGGCTTCTCTGCTGCACCTAGGCGCACCAAGGCTTATTAGCATAAGCCCTTCATCTATTGTTCTCAGCTGCAATACAATACAGAGAGAACAATACAGCAGGGAATTAAGTCATTACAGCAGGGGATTAAGGGGGTTATTCCGAGTTGATCGTTCGCTAACTACTTTTTTCAGCCGTGCAAACGCATAGTCGCCGCCCACGGGGGAGTGTATTTTCGCTTTGCAAGTGTGCGAACGCCTGTGCAGGCGGGCGGTAGAAAAATAGTTTGTGCAGTTTCTGAGTAGCTTCCGGTCCCGGAATTGACGTCAGACACCCGTCCTGCAAACGCCTGGACACGCCTGCGTTTTCCCTACCACTCCCAGAAAACGGTCAGTTACCACCCACAAACGCCTTCTTCCTGTCAATCTCCTTGCGATTGGCTGTGCGAATGGATTCTTCGTTAAATCCATCGCTCAGCAACGATCAGCTTTGTACCCATGCGACGCGCCTGCGTATTGCGGTGCATACGTAGTAGAGACCTGATCGCTGCGCTGCGAAGAACCCCTAACTCCGACTGCCCAGTTACTCCTATTAAAGGCCAAGATAACGATGGCTCCATCTGTATCTATAGTCACCGATATACACACACGCATCTCCAGTCTGGCTGTACCTTAGCCGACTCTTGTTCCGGGCCACCCTGGTGAGCGTGTAGCGGTTGATGGTGTAGAAGTAATCGTGGTACGGTATATCGTGTGTCAGCACCTCTGCGTCAATCACATAACACTCACTCTCCTGGCTGGCCTTGTAGAGAGTCTGCAACACAGAAGAACGGAGGGAGATCAGGTACACAGGACAAGGAGACAGGTGGAGACGTCGCCCCCCATTTACATCGCATACCCCGCTGACCTGAGTCTCTGTGACTGTGGCTGATTTAGGGGCCAGAGGATTAGTTAGTGCAATGGTGTATAAAATAACCCGCGTCTGGTTTCCGTTTTCCTCCTTCTTCCATGGGTGGAATATAACTTCTGGCGGTAAGAAGAGAAAAGTGTCAGGCTCTAGAATCCTGCAGGGTGCTATGACCAGAGGGATGGACACTACACATCGGTAACAAGAGAGATGTAACACACAAGAGCCATAGAAACTCCGCAACATACACAGACCCCGGAGGTCTGAGCTACACACAAACTCCACCAGCCAAGGTCTCACCCGAGAACCGCCTTCGCTCCATGAAATCCCTTTGGAACTGAGATTCGCTGAAGAGGAGGCTGAACAGCTTGTCCACGCTGAAGCTGAACACTTCATTGATGTACTGCCGGCCGTTCAGGTCCTCGTAGAAGGATTGCACTTCACCTGCGTCAGGAACACAATCCAATCTTACTGACTGTAACACCGCCTGCGCCATAACCTCCGCCATCACATTGCACTGCTGTACTCCCTTCTAGCGTCTTACAGTCACTCTTTCTCCCCACCCACGTTTGTCCAAATTACTACACCCGGCGACGCTGCCGGTCCGTCTCCCCTTCGCGCACTCACCTTCATCGTGGGTTTCTGAGGAGTCGCTGAGCTCGGTCGGTAAATCCTCATTGTCGTTGAAGTCTAGAGACGGAGACGTGACGGGAGGAAGAAGCTCCACCTTCTGCTCCTCTAAGGTTGCAAACAGCATCTCCCTCTCTAACGAGCTGTCCAGATCGTCCAGGATACCCCCGTCAAACTGTCGGGAGAGACAGGATTACGCTTAGAACATATTTCACCTCGATTAGCTAAAACAAAATAAATAAGAATAACACAGCATTCAGAGGTGTCAATTACTTGAAGCCCGAGGTGCGTGGCTTCATCACCCAGTGTCTTGCGCAAAATGTGCTGGGGGCGTAGGACCTTGGACCCTCTCCAAAAGGAGAAGGGCCCCGTTACTCCCCACCCCCTCAGAGCCAAAAGGCCTACTGAGGGGAAAAAAAGGTCTGTGGGTCCCTCCTTGCCGAAGCGCAGAGGGACCCTCGAGTATCCCCGGGGTTGGCTGAAGCTTCCGCCTGGAAAACGAAACAGTCTCCAGCCCTCCCCAAAAGGAGAGGGCCTCGACAACTAGGGGCGAGGGTGGCCCATAACGGTCTCACCTAAACCCCACCAAAAACGTGACAAACACACGAAAAACACAAAAAAGTGCAAAACAGGTGAATAAATAAATAAGTGTAATACTGTACATCCAGTACACTCTGGGCACGTTTAGCACACAGACACTGAAAAGACGTCCAGACGTGTGAGCCTGCACAAGTCCTTGCCTGACTGGGAGAGAATACATGCAGTAGCGGATCTTGCTACGGGCACACAGGATTTTTGCCCGGGGCGTCGCCTTCTGGAGGGAGCCACCGCCGCCATCCGGAGGGTGCCACCGCCGTAGCAAGATCCGCTACTGGTCGTGCCCCCCGGTGCTGTGCTGTCATAGCTGTGCGGTGTGCGATGCACCGCACGGCATTGTGGGAGCGGCACATAGACTCTAGTCGTCATGATTGACCTCTAGTGTCTATGCTGTGCTATGGGAGAGACGTCATGACGTCTCTCCCATAGAGCAGAGGAGCGGCGCCGGCGGCCGGAGATGGAGGTAAGCAGCGGACGGGAATCAGGAGCGGGGATGGTGAGAATTAATTATTATTATTATTTTTTTGTAAGTGGCAGAAACGGGGCACAACTCTACAGGGGGCACAAACGGGGGCACACCTCTACAGGGGGCACAAACAGGGGCACAACTCTACAGGGGGCATACCTGACCACGCCCCTTTATGACGCCACGCCCCAATTTCCACCCGGGGCACCACAAGGGCAAGAACCGTGCCTGAATACATGTTATACTAATGAGCAATGCAATAATACAGTATGGTAGCACAGGACCATGAAAGCACTGCACAACTCCTGCATTTCCAGAGCATCAGACAAGAACCATCCGACATTGCAGAGATCCGGAGACATTCAGCCATAACAGCAACCGCCCCGTCACCTCCTTGTGGCCGCCTGTCAGTGGAAATGCAGGTAAACAGGACAGGTACGTACCAGAGGGGCCTCGCTGCTGGTGGTGGACGGCAGATTACTGCTGGTCAGAGACGGGTCCTGCAGGTTGCAATTTGTTTCTGGTTTCAGCTCGCTGCTACTTTTAGAAGAATTGTCATTTATTTCCACGTCCTCCACTGGAATTTCTTCACAGAATCTAAGTACAAAAGACCATATAAGTAACACACATACAGGTAAATCCTCACCTCTAACCGAGTCCTCTAAAGCAGCCACCATAAGTCAAGAAAACGGTGGAGCCTCATAAATGGCAGGAAACGCATCTGAACCAGCGCACCTACCCCATCGTGTTGAAGTCGTCATCCGGCGGAACATAGTCCTCGTCATCGCTTGTGAGGCCCAGCTCATTGCCGTAGCACTGGTGAACGAAATGCCAGAGTTCCTTCGGACACAACGGCTGTGGAGAGCAGAGAACCGGATACCGGGGTGTAAGGATCAGGATAAAGGAGTTGGGGGGGGGGGCGGATGTTACAGAAAGATGGATCTGGGGAACAATAAGAGGGCTACCTTTTCCAACAAAGCATTCTGCCAAAGCCGGAACATCATCATGTAGGTCCGGTCTCGGGCCCCGAATGAGGTGAAAAAGTGCTGCGAAAAGAACAAGGCTTTCATCATTCAGGATTCATCCCCAGACCGGGGTGGGTCAGCTTGTGGGGAAACAGTATAGCTGGTCATTACAAGGACTACAAGCTGGAACAATCCTGCCACCACAGGCCCCCATGACTGAGGTGACACATAAACAAGAATAAAACCTGAGGTATATTAGGAATAAAAAAGAGGAATGCTGTAACTAAATAAAAGGATTGTTGTAAACAGATTGGAGACTGACTGACGATATAATCTGCGTTCTCACTCTTACTGGCGTTAGTAAGTAGCCCCCCCGTGTCTATGGCACGCAGGCCACAGAGGGGCCACCCCACCGCCGACTCACCTTCTCCGTGTCCGTGCACAGCTGGATTGCATTTGGGATGAGCCTGGCTGTCTTTTCTTTCGTCATTGAGCAGATGTCCTTCAAACGCACCGTCAGCTGCAAAACCCAAAGTACCGGCTCATTACTAAGCTAGCGGCAGGAGCGCAATAAACGTGGATCGGAGACAACGACGACCAATGCTGAAACGTACTCATTTCTTCATCCTCACATTTAAACATTTCACAGTATATAGAAGTATCAGTATATTTCAGCATACGAACCACTAAAATTCAGATATCATTGCAAACTAAAATTACTTTAGAAACAAACGGACTATTATATAAAACAAAACCATCTGACATGATCTGTATTTGCTTTGTAGTGCGGTGCATGCGATACTCAGCGAGAAGTATTTGCTGTGAGTCATCTGTTTATATATGTGGCAGCGATAACTGGGGATTGTTTATGGCCTGCGCTTCTGACGAGGCTGCTATGTTGCTGCGTGTCACAGTCAGGGGAACAGACAGCAAAGACATGATCTCTCAGAAAGCCTTGTGGTATAGGTAAATACAATTGCTGATAAGGGGGCATTTTACTTATTGATTCACGTCAGTGACTTGAGACGGCAAATGGCCTTTGACAGAATCATGGCAGCGTGCAGCAAGCAACTTCTGAGTGCAGGATAGTACAGATCAACAACTTTAAAACTGCCTGCGGTGAAGCTATAGCTACATCTGACTACAGAAATCTGTGGCAGAATCTGTAAATCACTGAACCATCAACGTGTGATAGAGACGTTGGGGAGGGCACTGACCAGAGTCTCCCAGCGGAAGATGTTACTGTAGAAGCAAATCCAGTTCTCAGACAGGTAGAGGCGGCCCTGCAGTAATATGTCCCTCTGCAGCGCACAGGAGTAATCTGCAGGGGTACACAAGCACAAAGCAGGGTGAGCACCCCCATGATAATAATCTACACATGCCACTAATACGGGACTGGGGCTGTAATGACAGAAGATCGCCCGGTATAGACCCTCATCACCCAGCTGTCACCATTCATTATACACTACTCCTGTCTGATCCAGCCTCATCCACTACTCCTGTCTGATCCAGCCTCATCCACTACTCCTGTCTGATCCAGCCCTCATCCACTACTCCTGTCTGATCCAGCCCTCATTCACTACTCCTGTCTGATCCAGCCCTCATTCATTACTCCTGTCTGACTCAGCCCTCACACTACTCCTGTCTGATCCAGCCTCATTCACTACTCCTGTCTGATCCAGCCCTCATTCACTACTCCTGTCTGATCCAGCCTCATCCACTACTCCTGTCTGATCCAGCCCTCATTCACTGGTAGATGCTAGAATCAAGTGGACTAAGGGACCTTTTCCGTAAGGGGGAGGAGTTACGACGCAAGGGGGAGGAGCTATGCCAGCGGGATAGTTCCTCTACTATCCACGCCACCAACTATTACCTTTAGTAATTAGGTGGTGAGCGAAGCGGAGCGGAGCAAGCCACCGTGCCCGAAGCATGGCGAGCGAAGCGAGCCCGCGAGGGTACTTTTCGGGTACCCTGTTCGCCCGTAGCTCCTCCCCCTGGTGACGTAGCTTCTCCCCTCAATACGTCACAAGGTCCCTTCAGCCCCTCCGATATAGAACCAACCCTCATTCACTACTCCTGTCTGATCCAGTCCTCATTCACTACTCCTGTCTGATCCAGCCCTCATTCACTACTCCTGTCTGATCCAGCCTCATCCACTACTCCTGTCTGATCCAGTCCTCATTCACTACTCCTGTCTGATCCAGCCCTCATTCACTACTCCTGTCTGATCCAGTCCTCATTCACTACTCCTGTCTGATCCAGCCTCATTCACTACTCCTGTCTGATCCATCCTCATCCACTACTCCTGTCTGATCCAGCCTCATCCACTACTCCTGTCTGATCCAGTCCTCATTCACTATTCCTGTCTGACTCAGCCCTCACACTACTCCTGTCTGATCCAGCCCTCATTCACTACTCCTGTCTGATCCAGCCCTCATGCACTACTCTGTCTGATCCAGCCCTCATTCACTACTCCTGTCTGATCCAGCCCTCATTCACTACTCCTGTCTGATCCAGCCCTCATTCACTACTCCTGTCTGATCCAGCCCTCATTCATTACTCCTGTCTGATCCAGCCCTCATTCATTACTCCTGTCTGATCCAGTCCTCATTCACTACCCGTCTGACCCAGCCCTCATTCAGTACTCCTGTCTGACTCAGCCCTCATACTACTCCTGTCTGATCCAGCCCTCATTCACTACTCTTGTCTGACTCAGTCCTCATTCACTACTCCTGTCTGATCCAGCCCTCATTCACTACTCCTGTCTTACTCAGTCCTCATTCACTACTCCTGTCTGATCCAGCCCTCATTCACTACTCCTGTCTGATCCAGTCCTCATTCACTACTCCTGTCTGATCCAGCCCTCATTCACTACTCCTGTCTGACTCAGTCCTCATTCACTACTCCTGTCTGATCCAGCCCTCATTCACTACTCCTGTCTGATCCAGCCCTCATTCACTACTCCTGTCTGACTCAGTCCTCATTCACTACTCCTGTCTGATCCAGCCCTCATTCACTACTCCTGTCTGATCCAGCCGTCATTCACTACTCCTGTCTGATCCAGCCCTCATTCACTACTCCTGTCTGATCCAGCCCTCATTCAGTATGCCTGCCTGATCCAGCCCTCATTCAGTACTATCCAGTACTCATTCACTACTCCTGTTTGATCCAGCCCTCATTCAGTACTCCTGTCTGACCCAGCCCTCATTCAGTACTCATGTCTGACCCAGCCCTCATTCAGTACTCCTGTCTGATCCAGCCCTCATTCACTACTCCTGTCTGATCCAGTCCTCATTCACTACTCCTGTCTGATACAGCTCTCATTCAGTACTCCTGTCTGATCCACCCTCATTCGGTACTCCTGTATGATCCAGCCCTCATTCACTACTCCTGTCTGATGCAGCCCTCATTCGGTATTCCTGTCTGATCTAGCCCTCATTCGGTATTCCTGTCTGATCCAGCCCTCATTCACTACTCCTGTCTGACTCAGTCCTCATTCACTACTCCTGTCTGATCCAGTCCTCATTCACTACTCCTGTCTGATCCACCCTCATTCGGTACTCCTGTCTGATCCAGCCCTCATTCACTACTCCTGTCTGATCCAGCCCTCATTCGGTATTCCTGTCTGATCTAGCCCTCATTCACTACTCCTGTCTGATCCAGCCCTCATTCACTACTCCTGTCTGATCCAGTCCTCATTCACTACTCCTGTCTGATCCAGCCCTCATTCAGTACTCCTGTCTGATCCACCCTCATTCGGTACTCCTGTCTGATCCAGCCCTCATTCACTACTCCTGTCTGATCCAGCCCTCATTCGGTATTCCTGTCTGATCTAGCCCTCATTCGGTACTCCTGTCTGATCCAGCCCTCATTCGGTACTCCTGTCTGATCCAGCCCTCATTCGGTACTCCTGTCTGATCCAGCCCTCATTCACTACTCCTGTCTGATCCAGCCCTCATTCGGTATTCCTGTCTGATCCAGCCCTCATTCGGTATTCCTGTCTGATCCAGCCCTCAATTCACTACTCCTGTCTGATCCAGCCCTCATTCACTACTCCTGTCTGATCTTGTCCTCATTCGGTACTCCTGTCTGATCCAGCCCTCATTCGGTACTCCTGTCTGATCCAGCCCTCATTCTGTACTCCTGTCTGATCCAGCCCTCATTCTGTACTCCTGTCTGATCCAGCCCTCATTCACTACTCCTGTCTGATCCAGCCCTCATTCACTACTCCTGTCTGATCCAGCCCTCATTCACTACTCCTGTCTGATCCAGCCCTCATTCACTACTCCTGTCTGATCCAGCACTCATTCACTACTCCTGTCTGATCCAGCACTCATTCACTACTCCTGTCTGATCCAGCCCTCATTCACTACTCCTGTCTAGCTCAGGTGGGCTATGTGCTGTGAGGTTAGTATACTCCTCCTGTGTGCACATTAGTGATTCTCTTACCTACAATTAGACGTTCAGAGTCCGGCAGCTGTTTAAAGAGTTTTCGGAAATCCTCATTTCTCTGCTTATAAGTTGGACTCAGTACCTGGAAGCACAAACTCTGAACACTTAGACAGTGAAAGAGCCAACGAGGCAGGAGGCACAGAGAGCAGTGATATGAGGCTCTAGAGGAGGGAGACACAACAGCCAGACAAAGACATAGGATGTGCAGTTTATTGGATGGGAGCCAGTCTGTAAGCTGTAAGTCTTCTCTGCGCTAATGAGTGAATGCACACAGTCACGTACAGGGTTAAAGGATGCCCCCCAGTTATCTAACTGGCTGTCACAGCAACAAACAGTCCTTGTTAGGGCAGTGTGATCATTTTAATGTCATTGTGCAAGAGATGGAGAGAAAATGTTGGCTCTAGCAGCGTGATAACAGACGAGGAAGTTGGCCGGACACAAAGCTTCTCTCTGTGTGCTGGAATCACTGGGACCCGTCTCAGCCACAGTCACCACTTCCCCATTATCACAGAGAAATAACCAGCATGCCCTATATCGCTGGAGGCACTCACATCAGATCCTAGGCAGTGGCTGGCAGGAGTGTGTCAGTATTACAGGAATAACCAGAGCACTATATAGCGCTGGACGCAGTCACAGCAGATCCTAGGCAGCGGCTGGCAGGAGTGTGTCAGTATTACAGGAATAACCAGAGCACTATATAGCGCTGGACGCAGTCACAGCAGATCCTAGGCAGCGGCTGGCAGGAGTGTGTCAGTATTAAAGGAATAACTAGAGCACTATATAGCGCTGGACGCAGTCACAGCAGATCCTAGGCAGTGGCTGGCAGGAGTGTGTCAGTATTACAGGAATAACCAGAGCACTATATAGCGCTGGACGCAGGCACAGCAGATCCTAGGCAGCGGCTGGCAGGAGTGTGTCAGTATTACAGGAATAACCAGAGCACTATATAGCGCTGGACGCAGTCACAGCAGATCCTAGGCAGCGGCTGGCAGGAGTGTGTCAGTATTACAGGAATAACCAGAGCACTATATAGCGCTGGACGCAGTCACAGCAGATCCTAGGCAGCGGCTGGCAGGAGTGTGTCAGTATTACAGGAATAACTAGAGCACTATATAGTGCTGGACGCAGTCACAGCAGATCCTAGGCAGCGGCTGGCAGGAGTGTGTCAGTATTACAGGAATAACCAGAGCACTATATAGCGCTGGACACAGTCACAGCAGATCCTACGCAGCGGCTGGCAGGAGTGTATCAGTATTACAGGAATAACCAGAGCACTATATAGTGCTGGACTCAGTCACAGCAGATCCTAGACAGCGGCTGGCAGGAGTGTGTCAGTATTACAGTAATAACCAGAGCACTATATAGCGCTGGACGCAGTCACAGCAGATCCTAAGCAGCGGCTGGCAGGAGTGTGTCAGTATTACAGGAATAACCAGAGCACTATATAGCGCTGGACGCAGTCACAGCAGATCCTAGACAGCGGCTGGCAGGAGTGTGTCAGTATTACAGGAATAACCAGAGCACTATATAGCGCTGGACGCAGTCACATCAGATCCTAAGCAGCGGCTGGCAGGAGTGTGTCAGTATTACAGGAATAACCAGAGCACTATATAGCGCTGGACGCAGTCACAGCAGATCCTACTCAGCGGCTGGAAGAAGTGTGTCAGTATTACAGGAATAACCAGAGCACTATATAGCGCTGGACGCAGGCACAGCAGATCCTAGGCAGCGGCTGGCAGGAGTGTGTCAGTATTACAGGAATAATCAGAGCACTATATAGCGCTGGACGCAGGCACAGCAGATCCTAGGCAGCGGCTGGCAGGAGTGTATCAGTATTACAGGAATAACCAGAGCACTATATAGCGCTGGACGCAGGCACAGCAGATCCTAGGCAGCGGCTGGCAGGAGTGTGTCAGTATTACAGGAATAACTAGAGCACTATATAGCGCTGGATGCAGTCACAGCAGATCCTAGGCAGCGGCTGGCAGGAGTGTGTCAGTATTACAGGAATAACTAGAGCACTATATAGCGCTGGACGCAGTCACAGCAGATCCTAGGCAGCGGCTGGCAGGAGTGTGTCAGTATTACAGGAATAACCAGGGCACTATATAGCGCTGGACGCAGTCACAGCAGATCCTAGGCAGCGGCTGGCAGGAGTGTGTCAGTATTACAGGAATAACCAGAGCACTATATAGCGCTGGACGCAGTCACAGCAGATCCTAGGCAGCGGCTGGCAGGAGTGTGTCAGTATTACAGGAATAACCAGAGCACTATATAGCGCTGGACGCAGTCACAGCAGATCCTAGGCAGCGGCTGGCAGGAGTGTGTCAGTATTACAGGAATAACCAGAGCACTATATAGCGCTGGACGCAGTCACAGCAGATCCTAGGCAACGGCTGGCAGGAGTGTATCAGTATTACAGGAATAACCAGAGCACTATAAAGCGCTGGACACAGGCACAGCAGATCCTACGCAGCGGCTGGCAGGAGTGTGTCAGTATTGCAGGAATAACCAGAGCACTATATAGCGCTAGACGCAGTCACAGCAGATCCTAAGCAGCGGCTGGCAGGAGCGTGTCAGTATTACAGGAATAACCAGAGCACTATATAGCGCTGGACGCAGGCACAGCAGATCCTAGGCAGCGGCTGGCAGGAGTGTGTCAGTATTACAGGAATAACCAGAGCACTATATAGCGCTGGACGCAGTCACAGCAGATCCTAGGCAGCGGCTGGCAGGAGTGTGTCAGTATTACAGGAATAACCAGAGCACTATATAGCGCTGGACGCAGTCACAGCAGATCCTAGGCAGCGGCTGGCAGGAGTGTGTCAGTATTACAGGAATAACCAGAGCACTATATAGCGCTGGACGCAGTCACAGCAGATCCTAGGCAGCGGCTGGCAGGAGTTTGTCAGTATTACAGGAATAACCAGAGCACTATATAGCGCTGGACGCAGTCACAGCAGATCCTACACAGCGGCTGGCAGAAGTGTGTCAGTATTACAGGAATAACCAGAGCACTATATAGCGCTGGACGCAGGCACAGCAGATCCTACGCAGCGGCTGGCAGGAGTGTGTCAGTATTACAGGAATAACCAGAGCACTATATAGCGCTGGACGCAGTCACAGCAGATCCTAGGCAACGGCTGGCAGGAGTGTGTCAGTATTACAGGAATAACCAGAGCACTATATAGCGCTGGACGCAGTCACAGCAGATCCTATGCAGCGGCTGGCAGGAGTGTGTCAGTATTACAGGAATAACCAGAGCACTATATAGCGCTGGACGCAGGCACAGCAGATCCTAGGCAACGGCTGGCAGGAGTGTGTCAGTATTACAGGAATAACCAGAGCACTATATAGCGCTGGACGCAGTCACAGCAGATCCTATGCAGCGGCTGGCAGGAGTGTGTCAGTATTACAGGAATAACCAGAGCACTATATAGCGCTGGACGCAGGCACAGCAGATCCTAGGCAGAGGCTGGCAGGAGTGTGTCAGTATTACAGGAATAACCAGAGCACTATATAGCGCTGGACGCAGGCACAGCAGATCCTAGGCAACGGCTGGCAGGAGTGTGTCAGTATTACAGGAATAACTAGAGCACTATATAGCGCTGGACGCAGTCACAGCAGATCCTATGCAGCGGCTGGCAGGAGTGTGTCAGTATTACAGGAATAACCAGAGCACTATATAGCGCTGGACGCAGGCACAGCAGATCCTATGCAGCGGCTGGCAGGAGTGTGTCAGTATTACAGGAATAACCAGAGCACTATATAGCGCTGGACGCAGGCACAGCAGATCCTAGGCAGAGGCTGGCAGGAGTGTGTCAGTATTACAGGAATAACCAGAGCACTATATAGCGCTGGACGCAGTCACAGCAGATCCTATGCAGCGGCTGGCAGGAGTGTGTCAGTATTACAGGAATAACCAGAGCACTATATAGCGCTGGACGCAGGCACAGGAGATCCTAGGCAGCGGCTGGCAGGAGTGTGTCAGTATTATAGGAATAACCAGAGCACTATATAGCGCTGGACGCAGTCACAGCAGATCCTAGGCAGCGGCTGGCAGGAGTGTGTCAGTATTACAGGAATAACCAGAGCACTATATAGCGCTGGACGCAGGCACAGCAGATCCTAGGCAGCGGCTGGCAGGAGTGTGTCAGTATTACAGGAATAACCAGAGCACTATATAGCGCTGGACGCAGTCACAGCAGATCCTAGGCAGCGGCTGGCAGGAGTGTGTCAGTATTACAGGAATAACCAGAGCACTATATAGCGCTGGACGCAGGCACAGCAGATCCTAGGCAGCGGCTGGCAGGAGTGTGTCAGTATTACAGGAATAACCAGAGCACTATATAGCGCTGGACGCAGGCACAGCAGATCCTAGGCAGCAGCTGGCAGGAGTGTGTCAGTATTACAGGAATAACCAGAGCACTATATAGCGCTGGACGCAGTCACAGCAGATCCTAGGCAGCAGCTGGCAGGAGTGTGTCAGTATTACAGGAATAACCAGAGCACTATATAGCGCTGGACGCAGGCACAGCAGATCCTAGGCAGCGGCTGGCAGGAGTGTGTCAGTATTACAGGAATAACCAGAGCACTATATAGCGCTGGACGCAGTCACAGGAGATCCTAGACAGCGGCTGGCAGGAGTGTGTCAGTATTACAGGAATAACCAGAGCACTATATAGCGCTGGACGCAGTCACAGCAGATCCTAGGCAGCGGCTGGCAGGAGTGTGTCAGTATTACAGGAATAACAGGAGCGCCATATAGCGCTGGACTCAGTCACAGCAGATCCTAAGCAGCGGCTGGCAGGAGTGTGTCAGTATTACAGGAATAACCAGAGCACTATATAGCGCTGGACGCAGGCACAGCAGATCCTAGGCAGCGGCTGGCAGGAGTGTGTCAGTATTACAGGAATAACAGGAGCGCCATATAGCGCTGGACTCAGTCACAGCAGATCCTAAGCAGCGGCTGGCAGGAGTGTGTCAGTATTACAGGAATAACAGGAGCGCCATATAGCGCTGGACTCAGTCACAGCAGATCCTAAGCAGCGGCTGGCAGGAGTGTGTCAGTATTACAGGAATAACCAGAGCACTATATAGCGCTGGACGCAGGCACAGCAGATCCTAGGCAGCGGCTGGCAGGAGTGTGTCAGTATTACAGGAATAACAGGAGCGCCATATAGCGCTGGACGCAGTCACAGCAGATCCTATGCAGCGGCTGGCAGGAGTGTGTCAGTATTACAGGAATAACCAGAGCACTATATAGCGCTGGACGCAGGCACAGCAGATCCTAGGCAGCGGCTGGCAGGAGTGTGTCAGTATTACAGGAATAACCAGAGCACTATATAGCGCTGGACGCAGTCACAGGAGATCCTAGGCAGCGGCTGGCAGGAGTGTGTCAGTATTACAGGAATAACCAGAGCACTATATAGCGCTGGACGCAGGCACAGCAGATCCTAGGCAGCGGCTGACAGGAGTGTGTCAGTATTACAGGAATAACCAGAGCACTATATAGCGCTGGACGCAGGCACAGCAGATCCTAGGCAGCGGCTGGCAGGAGTGTGTCAGTATTACAGGAATAACCAGAGCACTATATAGCGCTGGACGCAGTCACAGCAGATCCTAGGCAGCGGCTGGCAGGAGTGTGTCAGTATTACAGGAATAACCAGAGCACTATATAGCGCTGGACGCAGTCACAGCAGATCCTACGCAGCGGCTGGCAGGAGTGTGTCAGTATTACAGGAATAACCAGAGCACTATATAGCGCTGGACGCAGGCACAGCAGATCCTAGGCAGAGGCTGGCAGGAGTGTGTCAGTATTACAGGAATAACCAGAGCACTATATAGCGCTGGACGCAGTCACAGCAGATCCTACGCAGCGGCTGGCAGGAGTGTGTCAGTATTACAGGAATAACCAGAGCACTATATAGCGCTGGACGCAGTCACAGCACATCCTACGCAGCGGCTGGCAGGAGTGTGTCAGTATTACAGGAATAACCAGAGCACTATATAGCGCTGGACGCAGTCACAGCAGATCCTAGGCAGCGGCTGGCAGGAGTGTGTCAGTATTACAGGAATAACCAGAGCACTATATAGCGCTGGACGCAGTCACAGCAGATCCTAGGCAGCGGCTGGCAGGAGTGTGTCAGTATTACAGGAATAACAGGAGCGCCATATAGCGCTGGACTCAGTCACAGCAGATCCTAAGCAGCGGCTGGCAGGAGCGTGTCAGTATTACAGGAATAACAGGAGCGCCATATAGCGCTGGACTCAGTCACAGCAGATCCTAAGCAGCGGCTGGCAGGAGTGTGTCAGTATTACAGGAATAACCAGAGCACTATATAGCGCTGGACGCAGGCACAGCAGATCCTAGGCAGCGGCTGGCAGGAGTGTGTCAGTATTACAGGAATAACAGGAGCGCCATATAGCGCTGGACGCAGTCACAGCAGATCCTATGCAGCGGCTGGCAGGAGTGTATCAGTATTACAGGAATAACCAGAGCACTATATAGCGCTGGACGCAGGCACAGCAGATCCTAGGCAGCGGCTGGCAGGAGTGTGTCAGTATTACAGGAATAACTAGAGCACTATATAGCGCTGGATGCAGTCACAGCAGATCCTAGGCAGCGGCTGGCAGGAGTGTGTCAGTATTACAGGAATAACTAGAGCACTATATAGCGCTGGACGCAGTCACAGCAGATCCTAGGCAGCGGCTGGCAGGAGTGTGTCAGTATTACAGGAATAACCAGGGCACTATATAGCGCTGGACGCAGTCACAGCAGATCCTAGGCAGCGGCTGGCAGGAGTGTGTCAGTATTACAGGAATAACCAGAGCACTATATAGCGCTGCACGCAGTCACAGCAGATCCTAGGCAGCGGCTGGCAGGAGTGTGTCAGTATTACAGGAATAACCAGAGCACTATATAGCGCTGGACGCAGTCACAGCAGATCCTAGGCAGCGGCTGGCAGGAGTGTGTCAGTATTACAGGAATAACCAGAGCACTATATAGCGCTGGACGCAGTCACAGCAGATCCTAGGCAACGGCTGGCAGGAGTGTATCAGTATTACAGGAATAACCAGAGCACTATAAAGCGCCGGACACAGGCACAGCAGATCCTACGCAGCGGCTGGCAGGAGTGTGTCAGTATTGCAGGAATAACCAGAGCACTATATAGCGCTAGACGCAGTCACAGCAGATCCTAAGCAGCGGCTGGCAGGAGCGTGTCAGTATTACAGGAATAACCAGAGCACTATATAGCGCTGGACGCAGGCACAGCAGATCCTAGGCAGCGGCTGGCAGGAGTGTGTCAGTATTACAGGAATAACCAGAGCACTATATAGCGCTGGACGCAGTCACAGCAGATCCTAGGCAGCGGCTGGCAGGAGTGTGTCAGTATTACAGGAATAACCAGAGCACTATATAGCGCTGGACGCAGTCACAGCAGATCCTAGGCAGCGGCTGGCAGGAGTGTGTCAGTATTACAGGAATAACCAGAGCACTATATAGCGCTGGACGCAGGCACAGCAGATCCTAGGCAGCGGCTGGCAGGAGTGTGTCAGTATTACAGGAATAACCAGAGCACTATATAGCGCTGGACGCAGGCACAGCAGATCCTAGGCAACGGCTGGCAGGAGTGTGTCAGTATTACAGGAATAACCAGAGCACTATATAGCGCTGGACGCAGTCACAGCAGATCCTATGCAGCGGCTGGCAGGAGTGTGTCAGTATTACAGGAATAACCAGAGCACTATATAGCGCTGGACGCAGGCACAGCAGATCCTAGGCAGAGGCTGGCAGGAGTGTGTCAGTATTACAGGAATAACCAGAGCACTATATAGCGCTGGACGCAGGCACAGCAGATCCTAGGCAACGGCTGGCAGGAGTGTGTCAGTATTACAGGAATAACTAGAGCACTATATAGCGCTGGACGCAGTCACAGCAGATCCTATGCAGCGGCTGGCAGGAGTGTGTCAGTATTACAGGAATAACCAGAGCACTATATAGCGCTGGACGCAGGCACAGCAGATCCTATGCAGCGGCTGGCAGGAGTGTGTCAGTATTACAGGAATAACCAGAGCACTATATAGCCCTGGACGCAGGCACAGCAGATCCTAGGCAGAGGCTGGCAGGAGTGTGTCAGTATTACAGGAATAACCAGAGCACTATATAGCGCTGGACGCAGTCACAGCAGATCCTATGCAGCGGCTGGCAGGAGTGTGTCAGTATTACAGGAATAACCAGAGCACTATATAGCGCTGGACGCAGGCACAGGAGATCCTAGGCAGCGGCTGGCAGGAGTGTGTCAGTATTACAGGAATAACCAGAGCACTATATAGCGCTGGACGCAGGCACAGCAGATCCTAGGCAGCGGCTGGCAGGAGTGTGTCAGTATTATAGGAATAACCAGAGCACTATATAGCGCTGGACGCAGTCACAGCAGATCCTAGGCAGCGGCTGGCAGGAGTGTGTCAGTATTACAGGAATAACCAGAGCACTATATAGCGCTGGACGCAGGAACAGCAGATCCTAGGCAGCGGCTGGCAGGAGTGTGTCAGTATTACAGGAATAACCAGAGCACTATATAGCGCTGGACGCAGTCACAGCAGATCCTAGGCAGCGGCTGGCAGGAGTGTGTCAGTATTACAGGAATAACCAGAGCACTATATAGCGCTGGACGCAGGCACAGCAGATCCTAGGCAGCGGCTGGCAGGAGTGTGTCAGTATTACAGGAATAACAGGAGCGCCATATAGCGCTGGACGCAGGCACAGCAGATCCTAGGCAGCGGCTGGCAGGAGTGTGTCAGTATTACAGGAATAACCAGAGCACTATATAGCGCTGGACGCAGGCACAGCAGATCCTAAGCAGCGGCTGGCAGGAGTGTGTCAGTATTACAGGAATAACCAGAGCACTATATAGCGCTGGACGCAGGCACAGCAGATCCTAGGCAGCGGCTGGCAGGAGTGTGTCAGTATTACAGGAATAACAGGAGCGCCATATAGCGCTGGACTCAGTCACAGCAGATCCTAAGCAGCGGCTGGCAGGAGTGTGTCAGTATTACAGGAATAACCAGAGCACTATATAGCGCTGGACGCAGGCACAGCAGATCCTAGGCAGCGGCTGGCAGGAGTGTGTCAGTATTACAGGAATAACCAGAGCACTATATAGCGCTGGACGCAGTCACAGCAGATCCTAGGCAGCGGCTGGCAGGAGTGTGTCAGTATTACAGGAATAACCAGAGCACTATATAGCGCTGGACGCAGTCACAGCAGATCCTACGCAGCGGCTGGCAGGAGTGTGTCAGTATTACAGGAATAACCAGAGCACTATATAGCGCTGGACGCAGTCACAGCACATCCTACGCAGCGGCTGGCAGGAGTGTGTCAGTATTACAGGAATAACCAGAGCACTATATAGCGCTGGACGCAGTCACAGCAGATCCTAGGCAGCGGCTGGCAGGAGTGTGTCAGTATTACAGGAATAACCAGAGCACTATATAGCGCTGGACGCAGTCACAGCAGATCCTAGGCAGCGGCTGGCAGGAGTGTGTCAGTATTACAGGAATAACAGGAGCGCCATATAGCGCTGGACTCAGTCACAGCAGATCCTAAGCAGCGGCTGGCAGGAGCGTGTCAGTATTACAGGAATAACAGGAGCGCCATATAGCGCTGGACTCAGTCACAGCAGATCCTAAGCAGCGGCTGGCAGGAGTGTGTCAGTATTACAGGAATAACCAGAGCACTATATAGCGCTGGACGCAGGCACAGCAGATCCTAGGCAGCGGCTGGCAGGAGTGTGTCAGTATTACAGGAATAACAGGAGCGCCATATAGCGCTGGACGCAGTCACAGCAGATCCTATGCAGCGGCTGGCAGGAGTGTGTCAGTATTACAGGAATAACCAGAGCACTATATAGCGCTGGACGCAGGCACAGCAGATCCTAGGCAACGGCTGGCAGGAGTGTGTCAGTATTACAGGAATAACCAGAGCACTATATAGCGCTGGACGCAGTCACAGCAGATCCTATGCAGCGGCTGGCAGGAGTGTGTCCGTATTACAGGAATAACCAGAGCACTATATAGCGCTGGACGCAGGCACAGCAGATCCTAGGCAGAGGCTGGCAGGAGTGTGTCAGTATTACAGGAATAACCAGAGCACTATATAGCGCTGGACGCAGGCACAGCAGATCCTAGGCAACGGCTGGCAGGAGTGTGTCAGTATTACAGGAATAACCAGAGCACTATATAGCGCTGGACGCAGTCACAGCAGATCCTATGCAGCGGCTGGCAGGAGTGTGTCAGTATTGCAGGAATAACCAGAGCACTATATAGCGCTGGACGCAGGCACAGCAGATCCTATGCAGCGGCTGGCAGGAGTGTGTCAGTATTACAGGAATAACCAGAGCACTATATAGCGCTGGACGCAGGCACAGCAGATCCTAGGCAGAGGCTGGCAGGAGTGTGTCAGTATTACAGGAATAACCAGAGCACTATATAGCGCTGGACGCAGTCACAGCAGATCCTATGCAGCGGCTGGCAGGAGTGTGTCAGTATTACAGGAATAACCAGAGCACTATATAGCGCTGGACGCAGGCACAGGAGATCCTAGGCAGCGGCTGGCAGGAGTGTGTCAGTATTACAGGAATAACCAGAGCACTATATAGCGCTGGACGCAGGCACAGCAGATACTAGGCAGCGGCTGGCAGGAGTGTGTCAGTATTATAGGAATAACCAGAGCACTATATAGCGCTGGACGCAGTCACAGCAGATCCTAGGCAGCGGCTGGCAGGAGTGTGTCAGTATTACAGGAATAACCAGAGCACTATATAGCGCTGGACGCAGGCACAGCAGGTCCTACGCAGCGGCTGGCAGGAGTGTATCAGTATTACAGGAATAACCAGAGCACTATATAGCGCTGGACGCAGGCACAGCAGATCCTACGCAGCGGCTGGCAGGAGTGTGTCAGTATTACAGGAATAACCAGAGCACTATATAGCGCTGGACGCAGTCACAGCAGATCCTAGGCAGCGGCTGGCAGGAGTGTGTCAGTATTACAGGAATAACCAGAGCACTATATAGCGCTGGACGCAGGCACAGCAGATCCTAGGCAGCGGCTGGCAGGAGTGTGTCAGTATTAAAGGAATAACCAGAGCACTATATAGCGCTGGACGCAGTCACAGCAGATCCTAGGCAGCGGCTGGCAGGAGTGTGTCAGTATTACAGGAATAACCAGAGCACTATATAGCGCTGGACGCAGGCACAGCAGATCCTAGGCAGCGGCTGGCAGGAGTGTGTCAGTATTACAGGAATAACCAGAGCACTATATAGCGCTGGACGCAGTCACAGCAGATCCTAGGCAGCGGCTGGCAGGAGTGTGTCAGTATTACAGGAATAACCAGAGCACTATATAGCGCTGGACGCAGGCACAGCAGATCCTAGGCAACGGCTGGCAGGAGTGTGTCAGTATTACAGGAATAACCAGAGCACTATATAGCGCTGGACGCAGTCACAGCAGATCCTATGCAGCGGCTGGCAGGAGTGTGTCAGTATTGCAGGAATAACCAGAGCACTATATAGCGCTGGACGCAGGCACAGCAGATCCTATGCAGCGGCTGGCAGGAGTGTGTCAGTATTACAGGAATAACCAGAGCACTATATAGCGCTGGACGCAGGCACAGCAGATCCTAGGCAGAGGCTGGCAGGAGTGTGTCAGTATTACAGGAATAACCAGAGCACTATATAGCGCTGGACGCAGTCACAGCAGATCCTATGCAGCGGCTGGCAGGAGTGTGTCAGTATTACAGGAATAACCAGAGCACTATATAGCGCTGGACGCAGGCACAGGAGATCCTAGGCAGCGGCTGGCAGGAGTGTGTCAGTATTACAGGAATAACCAGAGCACTATATAGCGCTGGACGCAGGCACAGCAGATACTAGGCAGCGGCTGGCAGGAGTGTGTCAGTATTATAGGAATAACCAGAGCACTATATAGCGCTGGACGCAGTCACAGCAGATCCTAGGCAGCGGCTGGCAGGAGTGTGTCAGTATTACAGGAATAACCAGAGCACTATATAGCGCTGGACGCAGGCACAGCAGGTCCTACGCAGCGGCTGGCAGGAGTGTATCAGTATTACAGGAATAACCAGAGCACTATATAGCGCTGGACGCAGGCACAGCAGATCCTACGCAGCGGCTGGCAGGAGTGTGTCAGTATTACAGGAATAACCAGAGCACTATATAGCGCTGGACGCAGTCACAGCAGATCCTAGGCAGCGGCTGGCAGGAGTGTGTCAGTATTACAGGAATAACCAGAGCACTATATAGCGCTGGACGCAGGCACAGCAGATCCTAGGCAGCGGCTGGCAGGAGTGTGTCAGTATTACAGGAATAACCAGAGCACTATATAGCGCTGGACGCAGGCACAGCAGATCCTAGGCAGCGGCTGGCAGGAGTGTGTCAGTATTACAGGAATAACCAGAGCACTATATAGCGCTGGACGCAGTCACAGCAGATCCTAGGCAGCGGCTGGCAGGAGTGTGTCAGTATTACAGGAATAACCAGAGCACTATATAGCGCTGGACGCAGTCACAGCAGATCCTACGCAGCGGCTGGCAGGAGTGTGTCAGTATTACAGGAATAACCAGAGCACTATATAGCGCTGGACGCAGGCACAGCAGATCCTAGGCAGTGGCTGGCAGGAGTGTGTCAGTATTACAGGAATAACCAGAGCACTATATAGCGCTGGACGCAGTCACAGCAGATCCTACGCAGCGGCTGGCAGGAGTGTGTCAGTATTACAGGAATAACCAGAGCACTATATAGCGCTGGACGCAGTCACAGCACATCCTACGCAGCGGCTGGCAGGAGTGTGTCAGTATTACAGGAATAACCAGAGCACTATATAGCGCTGGACGCAGTCACAGCAGATCCTAGGCAGCGGCTGGCAGGAGTGTGTCAGTATTACAGGAATAACCAGAGCACTATATAGCGCTGGACGCAGTCACAGCAGATCCTAGGCAGCGGCTGGCAGGAGTGTGTCAGTATTACAGGAATAACCAGAGCACTATATAGCGCTGGACGCAGTCACAGCAGATCCTAGGCAGCGGCTGGCAGGAGTGTGTCAGTATTACAGGAATAACCAGAGCACTATATAGCGCTGGACGCAGTCACAGCAGATCCTAGGCAGCGGCTGGCAGGAGTTTGTCAGTATTACAGGAATAACCAGAGCACTATATAGCGCTGGACGCAGTCACAGCAGATCCTACACAGCGGCTGGCAGAAGTGTGTCAGTATTACAGGAATAACCAGAGCACTATATAGCGCTGGACGCAGGCACAGCAGATCCTACGCAGCGGCTGGCAGGAGTGTGTCAGTATTACAGGAATAACCAGAGCACTATATAGCGCTGGACGCAGTCACAGCAGATCCTAGGCAACGGCTGGCAGGAGTGTGTCAGTATTACAGGAATAACCAGAGCACTATATAGCGCTGGACGCAGTCACAGCAGATCCTATGCAGCGGCTGGCAGGAGTGTGTCAGTATTACAGGAATAACCAGAGCACTATATAGCGCTGGACGCAGGCACAGCAGATCCTAGGCAGAGGCTGGCAGGAGTGTGTCAGTATTACAGGAATAACCAGAGCACTATATAGCGCTGGACGCAGGCACAGCAGATCCTAGGCAACGGCTGGCAGGAGTGTGTCAGTATTACAGGAATAACTAGAGCACTATATAGCGCTGGACGCAGTCACAGCAGATCCTATGCAGCGGCTGGCAGGAGTGTGTCAGTATTACAGGAATAACCAGAGCACTATATAGCGCTGGACGCAGGCACAGCAGATCCTATGCAGCGGCTGGCAGGAGTGTGTCAGTATTACAGGAATAACCAGAGCACTATATAGCGCTGGACGCAGGCACAGCAGATCCTAGGCAGAGGCTGGCAGGAGTGTGTCAGTATTACAGGAATAACCAGAGCACTATATAGCGCTGGACGCAGTCACAGCAGATCCTATGCAGCGGCTGGCAGGAGTGTGTCAGTATTACAGGAATAACCAGAGCACTATATAGCGCTGGACGCAGGCACAGGAGATCCTAGGCAGCGGCTGGCAGGAGTGTGTCAGTATTATAGGAATAACCAGAGCACTATATAGCGCTGGACGCAGTCACAGCAGATCCTAGGCAGCGGCTGGCAGGAGTGTGTCAGTATTACAGGAATAACCAGAGCACTATATAGCGCTGGACGCAGGCACAGCAGATCCTAGGCAGCGGCTGGCAGGAGTGTGTCAGTATTACAGGAATAACCAGAGCACTATATAGCGCTGGACGCAGTCACAGCAGATCCTAGGCAGCGGCTGGCAGGAGTGTGTCAGTATTACAGGAATAACCAGAGCACTATATAGCGCTGGACGCAGGCACAGCAGATCCTAGGCAGCGGCTGGCAGGAGTGTGTCAGTATTACAGGAATAACCAGAGCACTATATAGCGCTGGACGCAGGCACAGCAGATCCTAGGCAGCAGCTGGCAGGAGTGTGTCAGTATTACAGGAATAACCAGAGCACTATATAGCGCTGGACGCAGTCACAGCAGATCCTAGGCAGCAGCTGGCAGGAGTGTGTCAGTATTACAGGAATAACCAGAGCACTATATAGCGCTGGACGCAGGCACAGCAGATCCTAGGCAGCGGCTGGCAGGAGTGTGTCAGTATTACAGGAATAACCAGAGCACTATATAGCGCTGGACGCAGTCACAGGAGATCCTAGACAGCGGCTGGCAGGAGTGTGTCAGTATTACAGGAATAACCAGAGCACTATATAGCGCTGGACGCAGTCACAGCAGATCCTAGGCAGCGGCTGGCAGGAGTGTGTCAGTATTACAGGAATAACAGGAGCGCCATATAGCGCTGGACTCAGTCACAGCAGATCCTAAGCAGCGGCTGGCAGGAGTGTGTCAGTATTACAGGAATAACCAGAGCACTATATAGCGCTGGACGCAGGCACAGCAGATCCTAGGCAGCGGCTGGCAGGAGTGTGTCAGTATTACAGGAATAACAGGAGCGCCATATAGCGCTGGACTCAGTCACAGCAGATCCTAAGCAGCGGCTGGCAGGAGTGTGTCAGTATTACAGGAATAACAGGAGCGCCATATAGCGCTGGACTCAGTCACAGCAGATCCTAAGCAGCGGCTGGCAGGAGTGTGTCAGTATTACAGGAATAACCAGAGCACTATATAGCGCTGGACGCAGGCACAGCAGATCCTAGGCAGCGGCTGGCAGGAGTGTGTCAGTATTACAGGAATAACAGGAGCGCCATATAGCGCTGGACTCAGTCACAGCAGATCCTAAGCAGCGGCTGGCAGGAGTGTGTCAGTATTACAGGAATAACCAGAGCACTATATAGCGCTGGACGCAGGCACAGCAGATCCTAGGCAGCGGCTGGCAGGAGTGTGTCAGTATTACAGGAATAACCAGAGCACTATATAGCGCTGGACGCAGTCACAGGAGATCCTAGGCAGCGGCTGGCAGGAGTGTGTCAGTATTACAGGAATAACCAGAGCACTATATAGCGCTGGACGCAGGCACAGCAGATCCTAGGCAGCGGCTGACAGGAGTGTGTCAGTATTACAGGAATAACCAGAGCACTATATAGCGCTGGACGCAGGCACAGCAGATCCTAGGCAGCGGCTGGCAGGAGTGTGTCAGTATTACAGGAATAACCAGAGCACTATATAGCGCTGGACGCAGTCACAGCAGATCCTAGGCAGCGGCTGGCAGGAGTGTGTCAGTATTACAGGAATAACCAGAGCACTATATAGCGCTGGACGCAGTCACAGCAGATCCTACGCAGCGGCTGGCAGGAGTGTGTCAGTATTACAGGAATAACCAGAGCACTATATAGCGCTGGACGCAGGCACAGCAGATCCTAGGCAGTGGCTGGCAGGAGTGTGTCAGTATTACAGGAATAACCAGAGCACTATATAGCGCTGGACGCAGTCACAGCAGATCCTACGCAGCGGCTGGCAGGAGTGTGTCAGTATTACAGGAATAACCAGAGCACTATATAGCGCTGGACGCAGTCACAGCACATCCTACGCAGCGGCTGGCAGGAGTGTGTCAGTATTACAGGAATAACCAGAGCACTATATAGCGCTGGACGCAGTCACAGCAGATCCTAGGCAGCGGCTGGCAGGAGTGTGTCAGTATTACAGGAATAACCAGAGCACTATATAGCGCTGGACGCAGTCACAGCAGATCCTAGGCAGCGGCTGGCAGGAGTGTGTCAGTATTACAGGAATAACAGGAGCGCCATATAGCGCTGGACTCAGTCACAGCAGATCCTAAGCAGCGGCTGGCAGGAGCGTGTCAGTATTACAGGAATAACAGGAGCGCCATATAGCGCTGGACTCAGTCACAGCAGATCCTAAGCAGCGGCTGGCAGGAGTGTGTCAGTATTACAGGAATAACCAGAGCACTATATAGCGCTGGACGCAGGCACAGCAGATCCTAGGCAGCGGCTGGCAGGAGTGTGTCAGTATTACAGGAATAACAGGAGCGCCATATAGCGCTGGACGCAGTCACAGCAGATCCTATGCAGCGGCTGGCAGGAGTGTATCAGTATTACAGGAATAACCAGAGCACTATATAGCGCTGGACGCAGGCACAGCAGATCCTAGGCAGCGGCTGGCAGGAGTGTGTCAGTATTACAGGAATAACTAGAGCACTATATAGCGCTGGATGCAGTCACAGCAGATCCTAGGCAGCGGCTGGCAGGAGTGTGTCAGTATTACAGGAATAACTAGAGCACTATATAGCGCTGGACGCAGTCACAGCAGATCCTAGGCAGCGGCTGGCAGGAGTGTGTCAGTATTACAGGAATAACCAGGGCACTATATAGCGCTGGACGCAGTCACAGCAGATCCTAGGCAGCGGCTGGCAGGAGTGTGTCAGTATTACAGGAATAACCAGAGCACTATATAGCGCTGGACGCAGTCACAGCAGATCCTAGGCAGCGGCTGGCAGGAGTGTGTCAGTATTACAGGAATAACCAGAGCACTATATAGCGCTGGACGCAGTCACAGCAGATCCTAGGCAGCGGCTGGCAGGAGTGTGTCAGTATTACAGGAATAACCAGAGCACTATATAGCGCTGGACGCAGTCACAGCAGATCCTAGGCAACGGCTGGCAGGAGTGTATCAGTATTACAGGAATAACCAGAGCACTATAAAGCGCCGGACACAGGCACAGCAGATCCTACGCAGCGGCTGGCAGGAGTGTGTCAGTATTGCAGGAATAACCAGAGCACTATATAGCGCTAGACGCAGTCACAGCAGATCCTAAGCAGCGGCTGGCAGGAGCGTGTCAGTATTACAGGAATAACCAGAGCACTATATAGCGCTGGACGCAGGCACAGCAGATCCTAGGCAGCGGCTGGCAGGAGTGTGTCAGTATTACAGGAATAACCAGAGCACTATATAGCGCTGGACGCAGTCACAGCAGATCCTAGGCAGCGGCTGGCAGGAGTGTGTCAGTATTACAGGAATAACCAGAGCACTATATAGCGCTGGACGCAGTCACAGCAGATCCTAGGCAGCGGCTGGCAGGAGTGTGTCAGTATTACAGGAATAACCAGAGCACTATATAGCGCTGGACGCAGTCACAGCAGATCCTAGGCAGCGGCTGGCAGGAGTTTGTCAGTATTACAGGAATAACCAGAGCACTATATAGCGCTGGACGCAGTCACAGCAGATCCTACACAGCGGCTGGCAGAAGTGTGTCAGTATTACAGGAATAACCAGAGCACTATATAGCGCTGGACGCAGGCACAGCAGATCCTACGCAGCGGCTGGCAGGAGTGTGTCAGTATTACAGGAATAACCAGAGCACTATATAGCGCTGGACGCAGTCACAGCAGATCCTAGGCAACGGCTGGCAGGAGTGTGTCAGTATTACAGGAATAACCAGAGCACTATATAGCGCTGGACGCAGTCACAGCAGATCCTATGCAGCGGCTGGCAGGAGTGTGTCAGTATTACAGGAATAACCAGAGCACTATATAGCGCTGGACGCAGGCACAGCAGATCCTAGGCAACGGCTGGCAGGAGTGTGTCAGTATTACAGGAATAACCAGAGCACTATATAGCGCTGGACGCAGTCACAGCAGATCCTATGCAGCGGCTGGCAGGAGTGTGTCAGTATTACAGGAATAACCAGAGCACTATATAGCGCTGGACGCAGGCACAGCAGATCCTAGGCAGAGGCTGGCAGGAGTGTGTCAGTATTACAGGAATAACCAGAGCACTATATAGCGCTGGACGCAGGCACAGCAGATCCTAGGCAACGGCTGGCAGGAGTGTGTCAGTATTACAGGAATAACTAGAGCACTATATAGCGCTGGACGCAGTCACAGCAGATCCTATGCAGCGGCTGGCAGGAGTGTGTCAGTATTACAGGAATAACCAGAGCACTATATAGCGCTGGACGCAGGCACAGCAGATCCTATGCAGCGGCTGGCAGGAGTGTGTCAGTATTACAGGAATAACCAGAGCACTATATAGCCCTGGACGCAGGCACAGCAGATCCTAGGCAGAGGCTGGCAGGAGTGTGTCAGTATTACAGGAATAACCAGAGCACTATATAGCGCTGGACGCAGTCACAGCAGATCCTATGCAGCGGCTGGCAGGAGTGTGTCAGTATTACAGGAATAACCAGAGCACTATATAGCGCTGGACGCAGGCACAGGAGATCCTAGGCAGCGGCTGGCAGGAGTGTGTCAGTATTACAGGAATAACCAGAGCACTATATAGCGCTGGACGCAGGCACAGCAGATCCTAGGCAGCGGCTGGCAGGAGTGTGTCAGTATTATAGGAATAACCAGAGCACTATATAGCGCTGGACGCAGTCACAGCAGATCCTAGGCAGCGGCTGGCAGGAGTGTGTCAGTATTACAGGAATAACCAGAGCACTATATAGCGCTGGACGCAGGAACAGCAGATCCTAGGCAGCGGCTGGCAGGAGTGTGTCAGTATTACAGGAATAACCAGAGCACTATATAGCGCTGGACGCAGTCACAGCAGATCCTAGGCAGCGGCTGGCAGGAGTGTGTCAGTATTACAGGAATAACCAGAGCACTATATAGCGCTGGACGCAGGCACAGCAGATCCTAGGCAGCGGCTGGCAGGAGTGTGTCAGTATTACAGGAATAACAGGAGCGCCATATAGCGCTGGACGCAGGCACAGCAGATCCTAGGCAGCGGCTGGCAGGAGTGTGTCAGTATTACAGGAATAACCAGAGCACTATATAGCGCTGGACGCAGGCACAGCAGATCCTAAGCAGCGGCTGGCAGGAGTGTGTCAGTATTACAGGAATAACCAGAGCACTATATAGCGCTGGACGCAGGCACAGCAGATCCTAGGCAGCGGCTGGCAGGAGTGTGTCAGTATTACAGGAATAACAGGAGCGCCATATAGCGCTGGACTCAGTCACAGCAGATCCTAAGCAGCGGCTGGCAGGAGTGTGTCAGTATTACAGGAATAACCAGAGCACTATATAGCGCTGGACGCAGGCACAGCAGATCCTAGGCAGCGGCTGGCAGGAGTGTGTCAGTATTACAGGAATAACCAGAGCACTATATAGCGCTGGACGCAGTCACAGCAGATCCTAGGCAGCGGCTGGCAGGAGTGTGTCAGTATTACAGGAATAACCAGAGCACTATATAGCGCTGGACGCAGTCACAGCAGATCCTACGCAGCGGCTGGCAGGAGTGTGTCAGTATTACAGGAATAACCAGAGCACTATATAGCGCTGGACGCAGTCACAGCACATCCTACGCAGCGGCTGGCAGGAGTGTGTCAGTATTACAGGAATAACCAGAGCACTATATAGCGCTGGACGCAGTCACAGCAGATCCTAGGCAGCGGCTGGCAGGAGTGTGTCAGTATTACAGGAATAACAGGAGCGCCATATAGCGCTGGACTCAGTCACAGCAGATCCTAAGCAGCGGCTGGCAGGAGCGTGTCAGTATTACAGGAATAACCAGAGCACTATATAGCGCTGGACGCAGGCACAGCAGATCCTAGGCAGCGGCTGGCAGGAGTGTGTCAGTATTACAGGAATAACAGGAGCGCCATATAGCGCTGGACGCAGTCACAGCAGATCCTATGCAGCGGCTGGCAGGAGTGTGTCAGTATTACAGGAATAACCAGAGCACTATATAGCGCTGGACGCAGGCACAGCAGATCCTAGGCAACGGCTGGCAGGAGTGTGTCAGTATTACAGGAATAACCAGAGCACTATATAGCGCTGGACGCAGTCACAGCAGATCCTATGCAGCGGCTGGCAGGAGTGTGTCCGTATTACAGGAATAACCAGAGCACTATATAGCGCTGGACGCAGGCACAGCAGATCCTAGGCAGAGGCTGGCAGGAGTGTGTCAGTATTACAGGAATAACCAGAGCACTATATAGCGCTGGACGCAGGCACAGCAGATCCTAGGCAACGGCTGGCAGGAGTGTGTCAGTATTACAGGAATAACCAGAGCACTATATAGCGCTGGACGCAGTCACAGCAGATCCTATGCAGCGGCTGGCAGGAGTGTGTCAGTATTGCAGGAATAACCAGAGCACTATATAGCGCTGGACGCAGGCACAGCAGATCCTATGCAGCGGCTGGCAGGAGTGTGTCAGTATTACAGGAATAACCAGAGCACTATATAGCGCTGGACGCAGGCACAGCAGATCCTAGGCAGAGGCTGGCAGGAGTGTGTCAGTATTACAGGAATAACCAGAGCACTATATAGCGCTGGACGCAGTCACAGCAGATCCTATGCAGCGGCTGGCAGGAGTGTGTCAGTATTACAGGAATAACCAGAGCACTATATAGCGCTGGACGCAGGCACAGGAGATCCTAGGCAGCGGCTGGCAGGAGTGTGTCAGTATTACAGGAATAACCAGAGCACTATATAGCGCTGGACGCAGGCACAGCAGATACTAGGCAGCGGCTGGCAGGAGTGTGTCAGTATTATAGGAATAACCAGAGCACTATATAGCGCTGGACGCAGTCACAGCAGATCCTAGGCAGCGGCTGGCAGGAGTGTGTCAGTATTACAGGAATAACCAGAGCACTATATAGCGCTGGACGCAGGCACAGCAGGTCCTACGCAGCGGCTGGCAGGAGTGTATCAGTATTACAGGAATAACCAGAGCACTATATAGCGCTGGACGCAGGCACAGCAGATCCTACGCAGCGGCTGGCAGGAGTGTGTCAGTATTACAGGAATAACCAGAGCACTATATAGCGCTGGACGCAGTCACAGCAGATCCTAGGCAGCGGCTGGCAGGAGTGTGTCAGTATTACAGGAATAACCAGAGCACTATATAGCGCTGGACGCAGGCACAGCAGATCCTAGGCAGCGGCTGGCAGGAGTGTGTCAGTATTAAAGGAATAACCAGAGCACTATATAGCGCTGGACGCAGTCACAGCAGATCCTAGGCAGCGGCTGGCAGGAGTGTGTCAGTATTACAGGAATAACCAGAGCACTATATAGCGCTGGACGCAGGCACAGCAGATCCTAGGCAGCGGCTGGCAGGAGTGTGTCAGTATTACAGGAATAACCAGAGCACTATATAGCGCTGGACGCAGTCACAGCAGATCCTAGGCAGCGGCTGGCAGGAGTGTGTCAGTATTACAGGAATAACCAGAGCACTATATAGCGCTGGACGCAGGCACAGCAGATCCTAGGCAACGGCTGGCAGGAGTGTGTCAGTATTACAGGAATAACCAGAGCACTATATAGCGCTGGACGCAGTCACAGCAGATCCTATGCAGCGGCTGGCAGGAGTGTGTCAGTATTGCAGGAATAACCAGAGCACTATATAGCGCTGGACGCAGGCACAGCAGATCCTATGCAGCGGCTGGCAGGAGTGTGTCAGTATTACAGGAATAACCAGAGCACTATATAGCGCTGGACGCAGGCACAGCAGATCCTAGGCAGAGGCTGGCAGGAGTGTGTCAGTATTACAGGAATAACCAGAGCACTATATAGCGCTGGACGCAGTCACAGCAGATCCTATGCAGCGGCTGGCAGGAGTGTGTCAGTATTACAGGAATAACCAGAGCACTATATAGCGCTGGACGCAGGCACAGGAGATCCTAGGCAGCGGCTGGCAGGAGTGTGTCAGTATTACAGGAATAACCAGAGCACTATATAGCGCTGGACGCAGGCACAGCAGATACTAGGCAGCGGCTGGCAGGAGTGTGTCAGTATTATAGGAATAACCAGAGCACTATATAGCGCTGGACGCAGTCACAGCAGATCCTAGGCAGCGGCTGGCAGGAGTGTGTCAGTATTACAGGAATAACCAGAGCACTATATAGCGCTGGACGCAGGCACAGCAGGTCCTACGCAGCGGCTGGCAGGAGTGTATCAGTATTACAGGAATAACCAGAGCACTATATAGCGCTGGACGCAGGCACAGCAGATCCTACGCAGCGGCTGGCAGGAGTGTGTCAGTATTACAGGAATAACCAGAGCACTATATAGCGCTGGACGCAGTCACAGCAGATCCTAGGCAGCGGCTGGCAGGAGTGTGTCAGTATTACAGGAATAACCAGAGCACTATATAGCGCTGGACGCAGGCACAGCAGATCCTAGGCAGCGGCTGGCAGGAGTGTGTCAGTATTAAAGGAATAACCAGAGCACTATATAGCGCTGGACGCAGTCACAGCAGATCCTAGGCAGCGGCTGGCAGGAGTGTGTCAGTATTACAGGAATAACCAGAGCACTATATAGCGCTGGACGCAGGCACAGCAGATCCTAGGCAGCGGCTGGCAGGAGTGTGTCAGTATTACAGGAATAACCAGAGCACTATATAGCGCTGGACGCAGTCACAGCAGATCCTAGGCAGCGGCTGGCAGGAGTGTGTCAGTATTACAGGAATAACCAGAGCACTATATAGCGCTGGACGCAGTCACAGCAGATCCTACGCAGCGGCTGGCAGGAGTGTGTCAGTATTACAGGAATAACCAGAGCACTATATAGCGCTGGACGCAGGCACAGCAGATCCTAGGCAGTGGCTGGCAGGAGTGTGTCAGTATTACAGGAATAACCAGAGCACTATATAGCGCTGGACGCAGTCACAGCAGATCCTACGCAGCGGCTGGCAGGAGTGTGTCAGTATTACAGGAATAACCAGAGCACTATATAGCGCTGGACGCAGTCACAGCACATCCTACGCAGCGGCTGGCAGGAGTGTGTCAGTATTACAGGAATAACCAGAGCACTATATAGCGCTGGACGCAGTCACAGCAGATCCTAGGCAGCGGCTGGCAGGAGTGTGTCAGTATTACAGGAATAACCAGAGCACTATATAGCGCTGGACGCAGTCACAGCAGATCCTAGGCAGCGGCTGGCAGGAGTGTGTCAGTATTACAGGAATAACAGGAGCGCCATATAGCGCTGGACTCAGTCACAGCAGATCCTAAGCAGCGGCTGGCAGGAGCGTGTCAGTATTACAGGAATAACAGGAGCGCCATATAGCGCTGGACTCAGTCACAGCAGATCCTAAGCAGCGGCTGGCAGGAGTGTGTCAGTATTACAGGAATAACCAGAGCACTATATAGCGCTGGACGCAGGCACAGCAGATCCTAGGCAGCGGCTGGCAGGAGTGTGTCAGTATTACAGGAATAACAGGAGCGCCATATAGCGCTGGACGCAGTCACAGCAGATCCTATGCAGCGGCTGGCAGGAGTGTGTCAGTATTACAGGAATAACCAGAGCACTATATAGCGCTGGACGCAGGCACAGCAGATCCTAGGCAACGGCTGGCAGGAGTGTGTCAGTATTACAGGAATAACCAGAGCACTATATAGCGCTGGACGCAGTCACAGCAGATCCTATGCAGCGGCTGGCAGGAGTGTGTCAGTATTGCAGGAATAACCAGAGCACTATATAGCGCTGGACGCAGGCACAGCAGATCCTATGCAGCGGCTGGCAGGAGTGTGTCAGTATTACAGGAATAACCAGAGCACTATATAGCGCTGGACGCAGGCACAGCAGATCCTAGGCAGAGGCTGGCAGGAGTGTGTCAGTATTACAGGAATAACCAGAGCACTATATAGCGCTGGACGCAGTCACAGCAGATCCTATGCAGCGGCTGGCAGGAGTGTGTCAGTATTACAGGAATAACCAGAGCACTATATAGCGCTGGACGCAGGCACAGGAGATCCTAGGCAGCGGCTGGCAGGAGTGTGTCAGTATTACAGGAATAACCAGAGCACTATATAGCGCTGGACGCAGTCACAGCAGATCCTATGCAGCGGCTGGCAGGAGTGTGTCAGTATTACAGGAATAACCAGAGCACTATATAGCGCTGGACGCAGTCACAGCAGATCCTAGGCAGCGGCTGGCAGGAGTGTGTCAGTATTACAGGAATAACCAGAGCACTATATAGCGCTGGACGCAGTCACAGCAGATCCTACGCAGCGGCTGGCAGGAGTGTGTCAGTATTACAGGAATAACCAGAGCACTATATAGCGCTGGACGCAGTCACAGCACATCCTACGCAGCGGCTGGCAGGAGTGTGTCAGTATTACAGGAATAACCAGAGCACTATATAGCGCTGGACGCAGTCACAGCAGATCCTAGGCAGCGGCTGGCAGGAGTGTGTCAGTATTACAGGAATAACCAGAGCACTATATAGCGCTGGACGCAGTCACAGCAGATCCTAGGCAGCGGCTGGCAGGAGTGTGTCAGTATTACAGGAATAACCAGAGCACTATATAGCGCTGGACGCAGTCACAGCAGATCCTACGCAGCGGCTGGCAGGAGTGTGTCAGTATTACAGGAATAACCAGAGCACTATATAGCGCTGGACGCAGTCACAGCACATCCTACGCAGCGGCTGGCAGGAGTGTGTCAGTATTACAGGAATAACCAGAGCACTATATAGCGCTGGACGCAGTCACAGCAGATCCTAGGCAGCGGCTGGCAGGAGTGTGTCAGTATTACAGGAATAACCAGAGCACTATATAGCGCTGGACGCAGTCACAGCAGATCCTAGGCAGCGGCTGGCAGGAGTGTGTCAGTATTACAGGAATAACAGGAGCGCCATATAGCGCTGGACTCAGTCACAGCAGATCCTAAGCAGCGGCTGGCAGGAGCGTGTCAGTATTACAGGAATAACCAGAGCACTATATAGCGCTGGACGCAGGCACAGCAGATCCTAGGCAGCGGCTGGCAGGAGTGTGTCAGTATTACAGGAATAACAGGAGCGCCATATAGCGCTGGACGCAGTCACAGCAGATCCTATGCAGCGGCTGGCAGGAGTGTGTCAGTATTACAGGAATAACCAGAGCACTATATAGCGCTGGACGCAGGCACAGCAGATCCTAGGCAACGGCTGGCAGGAGTGTGTCAGTATTACAGGAATAACCAGAGCACTATATAGCGCTGGACGCAGTCACAGCAGATCCTATGCAGCGGCTGGCAGGAGTGTGTCCGTATTACAGGAATAACCAGAGCACTATATAGCGCTGGACGCAGGCACAGCAGATCCTAGGCAGAGGCTGGCAGGAGTGTGTCAGTATTACAGGAATAACCAGAGCACTATATAGCGCTGGACGCAGGCACAGCAGATCCTAGGCAACGGCTGGCAGGAGTGTGTCAGTATTACAGGAATAACCAGAGCACTATATAGCGCTGGACGCAGTCACAGCAGATCCTATGCAGCGGCTGGCAGGAGTGTGTCAGTATTGTAGGAATAACCAGAGCACTATATAGCGCTGGACGCAGGCACAGCAGATCCTATGCAGCGGCTGGCAGGAGTGTGTCAGTATTACAGGAATAACCAGAGCACTATATAGCGCTGGACGCAGGCACAGCAGATCCTAGGCAGAGGCTGGCAGGAGTGTGTCAGTATTACAGGAATAACCAGAGCACTATATAGCGCTGGACGCAGTCACAGCAGATCCTATGCAGCGGCTGGCAGGAGTGTGTCAGTATTACAGGAATAACCAGAGCACTATATAGCGCTGGACGCAGGCACAGGAGATCCTAGGCAGCGGCTGGCAGGAGTGTGTCAGTATTACAGGAATAACCAGAGCACTATATAGCGCTGGACGCAGGCACAGCAGATACTAGGCAGCGGCTGGCAGGAGTGTGTCAGTATTATAGGAATAACCAGAGCACTATATAGCGCTGGACGCAGTCACAGCAGATCCTAGGCAGCGGCTGGCAGGAGTGTGTCAGTATTACAGGAATAACCAGAGCACTATATAGCGCTGGACGCAGGCACAGCAGGTCCTACGCAGCGGCTGGCAGGAGTGTATCAGTATTACAGGAATAACCAGAGCACTATATAGCGCTGGACGCAGGCACAGCAGATCCTACGCAGCGGCTGGCAGGAGTGTGTCAGTATTACAGGAATAACCAGAGCACTATATAGCGCTGGACGCAGTCACAGCAGATCCTAGGCAGCGGCTGGCAGGAGTGTGTCAGTATTACAGGAATAACCAGAGCACTATATAGCGCTGGACGCAGGCACAGCAGATCCTAGGCAGCGGCTGGCAGGAGTGTGTCAGTATTAAAGGAATAACCAGAGCACTATATAGCGCTGGACGCAGTCACAGCAGATCCTAGGCAGCGGCTGGCAGGAGTGTGTCAGTATTACAGGAATAACCAGAGCACTATATAGCGCTGGACGCAGGCACAGCAGATCCTAGGCAGCGGCTGGCAGGAGTGTGTCAGTATTACAGGAATAACCAGAGCACTATATAGCGCTGGACGCAGTCACAGCAGATCCTAGGCAGCGGCTGGCAGGAGTGTGTCAGTATTACAGGAATAACCAGAGCACTATATAGCGCTGGACGCAGGCACAGCAGATCCTAGGCAACGGCTGGCAGGAGTGTGTCAGTATTACAGGAATAACCAGAGCACTATATAGCGCTGGACGCAGTCACAGCAGATCCTATGCAGCGGCTGGCAGGAGTGTGTCAGTATTGCAGGAATAACCAGAGCACTATATAGCGCTGGACGCAGGCACAGCAGATCCTATGCAGCGGCTGGCAGGAGTGTGTCAGTATTACAGGAATAACCAGAGCACTATATAGCGCTGGACGCAGGCACAGCAGATCCTAGGCAGAGGCTGGCAGGAGTGTGTCAGTATTACAGGAATAACCAGAGCACTATATAGCGCTGGACGCAGTCACAGCAGATCCTATGCAGCGGCTGGCAGGAGTGTGTCAGTATTACAGGAATAACCAGAGCACTATATAGCGCTGGACGCAGGCACAGGAGATCCTAGGCAGCGGCTGGCAGGAGTGTGTCAGTATTACAGGAATAACCAGAGCACTATATAGCGCTGGACGCAGGCACAGCAGATACTAGGCAGCGGCTGGCAGGAGTGTGTCAGTATTATAGGAATAACCAGAGCACTATATAGCGCTGGACGCAGTCACAGCAGATCCTAGGCAGCGGCTGGCAGGAGTGTGTCAGTATTACAGGAATAACCAGAGCACTATATAGCGCTGGACGCAGGCACAGCAGGTCCTACGCAGCGGCTGGCAGGAGTGTATCAGTATTACAGGAATAACCAGAGCACTATATAGCGCTGGACGCAGGCACAGCAGATCCTACGCAGCGGCTGGCAGGAGTGTGTCAGTATTACAGGAATAACCAGAGCACTATATAGCGCTGGACGCAGTCACAGCAGATCCTAGGCAGCGGCTGGCAGGAGTGTGTCAGTATTACAGGAATAACCAGAGCACTATATAGCGCTGGACGCAGGCACAGCAGATCCTAGGCAGCGGCTGGCAGGAGTGTGTCAGTATTAAAGGAATAACCAGAGCACTATATAGCGCTGGACGCAGTCACAGCAGATCCTAGGCAGCGGCTGGCAGGAGTGTGTCAGTATTACAGGAATAACCAGAGCACTATATAGCGCTGGACGCAGGCACAGCAGATCCTAGGCAGCGGCTGGCAGGAGTGTGTCAGTATTACAGGAATAACCAGAGCACTATATAGCGCTGGACGCAGTCACAGCAGATCCTAGGCAGCGGCTGGCAGGAGTGTGTCAGTATTACAGGAATAACCAGAGCACTATATAGCGCTGGACGCAGTCACAGCAGATCCTACGCAGCGGCTGGCAGGAGTGTGTCAGTATTACAGGAATAACCAGAGCACTATATAGCGCTGGACGCAGGCACAGCAGATCCTAGGCAGTGGCTGGCAGGAGTGTGTCAGTATTACAGGAATAACCAGAGCACTATATAGCGCTGGACGCAGTCACAGCAGATCCTACGCAGCGGCTGGCAGGAGTGTGTCAGTATTACAGGAATAACCAGAGCACTATATAGCGCTGGACGCAGTCACAGCACATCCTACGCAGCGGCTGGCAGGAGTGTGTCAGTATTACAGGAATAACCAGAGCACTATATAGCGCTGGACGCAGTCACAGCAGATCCTAGGCAGCGGCTGGCAGGAGTGTGTCAGTATTACAGGAATAACCAGAGCACTATATAGCGCTGGACGCAGTCACAGCAGATCCTAGGCAGCGGCTGGCAGGAGTGTGTCAGTATTACAGGAATAACAGGAGCGCCATATAGCGCTGGACTCAGTCACAGCAGATCCTAAGCAGCGGCTGGCAGGAGCGTGTCAGTATTACAGGAATAACAGGAGCGCCATATAGCGCTGGACTCAGTCACAGCAGATCCTAAGCAGCGGCTGGCAGGAGTGTGTCAGTATTACAGGAATAACCAGAGCACTATATAGCGCTGGACGCAGGCACAGCAGATCCTAGGCAGCGGCTGGCAGGAGTGTGTCAGTATTACAGGAATAACAGGAGCGCCATATAGCGCTGGACGCAGTCACAGCAGATCCTATGCAGCGGCTGGCAGGAGTGTGTCAGTATTACAGGAATAACCAGAGCACTATATAGCGCTGGACGCAGGCACAGCAGATCCTAGGCAACGGCTGGCAGGAGTGTGTCAGTATTACAGGAATAACCAGAGCACTATATAGCGCTGGACGCAGTCACAGCAGATCCTATGCAGCGGCTGGCAGGAGTGTGTCAGTATTGCAGGAATAACCAGAGCACTATATAGCGCTGGACGCAGGCACAGCAGATCCTATGCAGCGGCTGGCAGGAGTGTGTCAGTATTACAGGAATAACCAGAGCACTATATAGCGCTGGACGCAGGCACAGCAGATCCTAGGCAGAGGCTGGCAGGAGTGTGTCAGTATTACAGGAATAACCAGAGCACTATATAGCGCTGGACGCAGTCACAGCAGATCCTATGCAGCGGCTGGCAGGAGTGTGTCAGTATTACAGGAATAACCAGAGCACTATATAGCGCTGGACGCAGGCACAGGAGATCCTAGGCAGCGGCTGGCAGGAGTGTGTCAGTATTACAGGAATAACCAGAGCACTATATAGCGCTGGACGCAGTCACAGCAGATCCTATGCAGCGGCTGGCAGGAGTGTGTCAGTATTACAGGAATAACCAGAGCACTATATAGCGCTGGACGCAGTCACAGCAGATCCTAGGCAGCGGCTGGCAGGAGTGTGTCAGTATTACAGGAATAACCAGAGCACTATATAGCGCTGGACGCAGTCACAGCAGATCCTACGCAGCGGCTGGCAGGAGTGTGTCAGTATTACAGGAATAACCAGAGCACTATATAGCGCTGGACGCAGTCACAGCACATCCTACGCAGCGGCTGGCAGGAGTGTGTCAGTATTACAGGAATAACCAGAGCACTATATAGCGCTGGACGCAGTCACAGCAGATCCTAGGCAGCGGCTGGCAGGAGTGTGTCAGTATTACAGGAATAACCAGAGCACTATATAGCGCTGGACGCAGTCACAGCAGATCCTAGGCAGCGGCTGGCAGGAGTGTGTCAGTATTACAGGAATAACAGGAGCGCCATATAGCGCTGGACTCAGTCACAGCAGATCCTAAGCAGCGGCTGGCAGGAGCGTGTCAGTATTACAGGAATAACAGGAGCGCCATATAGCGCTGGACTCAGTCACAGCAGATCCTACGCAGCGGCTGGCAGGAGTGTGTCAGTATTACAGGAATAACCAGAGCACTATATAGCGCTGGACGCAGTCACAGCACATCCTACGCAGCGGCTGGCAGGAGTGTGTCAGTATTACAGGAATAACCAGAGCACTATATAGCGCTGGACGCAGTCACAGCAGATCCTAGGCAGCGGCTGGCAGGAGTGTGTCAGTATTACAGGAATAACCAGAGCACTATATAGCGCTGGACGCAGTCACAGCAGATCCTACGCAGCGGCTGGCAGGAGTGTGTCAGTATTACAGGAATAACCAGAGCACTATATAGCGCTGGACGCAGTCACAGCACATCCTACGCAGCGGCTGGCAGGAGTGTGTCAGTATTACAGGAATAACCAGAGCACTATATAGCGCTGGACGCAGTCACAGCAGATCCTAGGCAGCGGCTGGCAGGAGTGTGTCAGTATTACAGGAATAACCAGAGCACTATATAGCGCTGGACGCAGTCACAGCAGATCCTAGGCAGCGGCTGGCAGGAGTGTGTCAGTATTACAGGAATAACAGGAGCGCCATATAGCGCTGGACTCAGTCACAGCAGATCCTAAGCAGCGGCTGGCAGGAGCGTGTCAGTATTACAGGAATAACAGGAGCGCCATATAGCGCTGGACTCAGTCACAGCAGATCCTAAGCAGCGGCTGGCAGGAGTGTGTCAGTATTACAGGAATAACCAGAGCACTATATAGCGCTGGACGCAGGCACAGCAGATCCTAGGCAGCGGCTGGCAGGAGTGTGTCAGTATTACAGGAATAACAGGAGCGCCATATAGCGCTGGACGCAGTCACAGCAGATCCTATGCAGCGGCTGGCAGGAGTGTGTCAGTATTACAGGAATAACCAGAGCACTATATAGCGCTGGACGCAGGCACAGCAGATCCTAGGCAACGGCTGGCAGGAGTGTGTCAGTATTACAGGAATAACCAGAGCACTATATAGCGCTGGACGCAGTCACAGCAGATCCTATGCAGCGGCTGGCAGGAGTGTGTCCGTATTACAGGAATAACCAGAGCACTATATAGCGCTGGACGCAGGCACAGCAGATCCTAGGCAGAGGCTGGCAGGAGTGTGTCAGTATTACAGGAATAACCAGAGCACTATATAGCGCTGGACGCAGGCACAGCAGATCCTAGGCAACGGCTGGCAGGAGTGTGTCAGTATTACAGGAATAACCAGAGCACTATATAGCGCTGGACGCAGTCACAGCAGATCCTATGCAGCGGCTGGCAGGAGTGTGTCAGTATTGCAGGAATAACCAGAGCACTATATAGCGCTGGACGCAGGCACAGCAGATCCTATGCAGCGGCTGGCAGGAGTGTGTCAGTATTACAGGAATAACCAGAGCACTATATAGCGCTGGACGCAGGCACAGCAGATCCTAGGCAGAGGCTGGCAGGAGTGTGTCAGTATTACAGGAATAACCAGAGCACTATATAGCGCTGGACGCAGTCACAGCAGATCCTATGCAGCGGCTGGCAGGAGTGTGTCAGTATTACAGGAATAACCAGAGCACTATATAGCGCTGGACGCAGGCACAGGAGATCCTAGGCAGCGGCTGGCAGGAGTGTGTCAGTATTACAGGAATAACCAGAGCACTATATAGCGCTGGACGCAGGCACAGCAGATACTAGGCAGCGGCTGGCAGGAGTGTGTCAGTATTATAGGAATAACCAGAGCACTATATAGCGCTGGACGCAGTCACAGCAGTTCCTAGGCAGCGGCTGGCAGGAGTGTGTCAGTATTACAGGAATAACCAGAGCACTATATAGCGCTGGACGCAGGCACAGCAGGTCCTACGCAGCGGCTGGCAGGAGTGTATCAGTATTACAGGAATAACCAGAGCACTATATAGCGCTGGACGCAGGCACAGCAGATCCTACGCAGCGGCTGGCAGGAGTGTGTCAGTATTACAGGAATAACCAGAGCACTATATAGCGCTGGACGCAGTCACAGCAGATCCTAGGCAGCGGCTGGCAGGAGTGTGTCAGTATTACAGGAATAACCAGAGCACTATATAGCGCTGGACGCAGGCACAGCAGATCCTAGGCAGCGGCTGGCAGGAGTGTGTCAGTATTAAAGGAATAACCAGAGCACTATATAGCGCTGGACGCAGTCACAGCAGATCCTAGGCAGCGGCTGGCAGGAGTGTGTCAGTATTACAGGAATAACCAGAGCACTATATAGCGCTGGACGCAGGCACAGCAGATCCTAGGCAGCGGCTGGCAGGAGTGTGTCAGTATTACAGGAATAACCAGAGCACTATATAGCGCTGGACGCAGTCACAGCAGATCCTAGGCAGCGGCTGGCAGGAGTGTGTCAGTATTACAGGAATAACCAGAGCACTATATAGCGCTGGACGCAGGCACAGCAGATCCTAGGCAACGGCTGGCAGGAGTGTGTCAGTATTACAGGAATAACCAGAGCACTATATAGCGCTGGACGCAGTCACAGCAGATCCTATGCAGCGGCTGGCAGGAATGTGTCAGTATTGCAGGAATAACCAGAGCACTATATAGCGCTGGACGCAGGCACAGCAGATCCTATGCAGCGGCTGGCAGGAGTGTGTCAGTATTACAGGAATAACCAGAGCACTATATAGCGCTGGACGCAGGCACAGCAGATCCTAGGCAGAGGCTGGCAGGAGTGTGTCAGTATTACAGGAATAACCAGAGCACTATATAGCGCTGGACGCAGTCACAGCAGATCCTATGCAGCGGCTGGCAGGAGTGTGTCAGTATTACAGGAATAACCAGAGCACTATATAGCGCTGGACGCAGGCACAGGAGATCCTAGGCAGCGGCTGGCAGGAGTGTGTCAGTATTACAGGAATAACCAGAGCACTATATAGCGCTGGACGCAGGCACAGCAGATACTAGGCAGCGGCTGGCAGGAGTGTGTCAGTATTATAGGAATAACCAGAGCACTATATAGCGCTGGACGCAGTCACAGCAGATCCTAGGCAGCGGCTGGCAGGAGTGTGTCAGTATTACAGGAATAACCAGAGCACTATATAGCGCTGGACGCAGGCACAGCAGGTCCTACGCAGCGGCTGGCAGGAGTGTATCAGTATTACAGGAATAACCAGAGCACTATATAGCGCTGGACGCAGGCACAGCAGATCCTACGCAGCGGCTGGCAGGAGTGTGTCAGTATTACAGGAATAACCAGAGCACTATATAGCGCTGGACGCAGTCACAGCAGATCCTAGGCAGCGGCTGGCAGGAGTGTGTCAGTATTACAGGAATAACCAGAGCACTATATAGCGCTGGACGCAGGCACAGCAGATCCTAGGCAGCGGCTGGCAGGAGTGTGTCAGTATTAAAGGAATAACTAGAGCACTATATAGCGCTGGACGCAGTCACAGCAGATCCTAGGCAGCGGCTGGCAGGAGTGTGTCAGTATTACAGGAATAACCAGAGCACTATATAGCGCTGGACGCAGGCACAGCAGATCCTAGGCAGCGGCTGGCAGGAGTGTGTCAGTATTACAGGAATAACCAGAGCACTATATAGCGCTGGACGCAGTCACAGCAGATCCTAGGCAGCGGCTGGCAGGAGTGTGTCAGTATTACAGGAATAACCAGAGCACTATATAGCGCTGGACGCAGTCACAGCAGATCCTACGCAGCGGCTGGCAGGAGTGTGTCAGTATTACAGGAATAACCAGAGCACTATATAGCGCTGGACGCAGGCACAGCAGATCCTAGGCAGTGGCTGGCAGGAGTGTGTCAGTATTACAGGAATAACCAGAGCACTATATAGCGCTGGACGCAGTCACAGCAGATCCTACGCAGCGGCTGGCAGGAGTGTGTCAGTATTACAGGAATAACCAGAGCACTATATAGCGCTGGACGCAGTCACAGCACATCCTACGCAGCGGCTGGCAGGAGTGTGTCAGTATTACAGGAATAACCAGAGCACTATATAGCGCTGGACGCAGTCACAGCAGATCCTAGGCAGCGGCTGGCAGGAGTGTGTCAGTATTACAGGAATAACCAGAGCACTATATAGCGCTGGACGCAGTCACAGCAGATCCTAGGCAGCGGCTGGCAGGAGTGTGTCAGTATTACAGGAATAACAGGAGCGCCATATAGCGCTGGACTCAGTCACAGCAGATCCTAAGCAGCGGCTGGCAGGAGCGTGTCAGTATTACAGGAATAACAGGAGCGCCATATAGCGCTGGACTCAGTCACAGCAGATCCTAAGCAGCGGCTGGCAGGAGTGTGTCAGTATTACAGGAATAACCAGAGCACTATATAGCGCTGGACGCAGGCACAGCAGATCCTAGGCAGCGGCTGGCAGGAGTGTGTCAGTATTACAGGAATAACAGGAGCGCCATATAGCGCTGGACGCAGTCACAGCAGATCCTATGCAGCGGCTGGCAGGAGTGTGTCAGTATTACAGGAATAACCAGAGCACTATATAGCGCTGGACGCAGGCACAGCAGATCCTAGGCAACGGCTGGCAGGAGTGTGTCAGTATTACAGGAATAACCAGAGCACTATATAGCGCTGGACGCAGTCACAGCAGATCCTATGCAGCGGCTGGCAGGAGTGTGTCAGTATTGCAGGAATAACCAGAGCACTATATAGCGCTGGACGCAGGCACAGCAGATCCTATGCAGCGGCTGGCAGGAGTGTGTCAGTATTACAGGAATAACCAGAGCACTATATAGCGCTGGACGCAGGCACAGCAGATCCTAGGCAGAGGCTGGCAGGAGTGTGTCAGTATTACAGGAATAACCAGAGCACTATATAGCGCTGGACGCAGTCACAGCAGATCCTATGCAGCGGCTGGCAGGAGTGTGTCAGTATTACAGGAATAACCAGAGCACTATATAGCGCTGGACGCAGGCACAGGAGATCCTAGGCAGCGGCTGGCAGGAGTGTGTCAGTATTACAGGAATAACCAGAGCACTATATAGCGCTGGACGCAGGCACAGCAGATACTAGGCAGCGGCTGGCAGGAGTGTGTCAGTATTATAGGAATAACCAGAGCACTATATAGCGCTGGACGCAGTCACAGCAGATCCTAGGCAGCGGCTGGCAGGAGTGTGTCAGTATTACAGGAATAACCAGAGCACTATATAGCGCTGGACGCAGGCACAGCAGGTCCTACGCAGCGGCTGGCAGGAGTGTGTCAGTATTACAGGAATAACCAGAGCACTATATAGCGCTGGACGCAGGCACAGCAGATCCTACGCAGCGGCTGGCAGGAGTGTGTCAGTATTACAGGAATAACCAGAGCACTATATAGCGCTGGACGCAGTCACAGCAGATCCTAGGCAGCGGCTGGCAGGAGTGTGTCAGTATTACAGGAATAACCAGAGCACTATATAGCGCTGGACGCAGGCACAGCAGATCCTAGGCAGCGGCTGGCAGGAGTGTGTCAGTATTACAGGAATAACCAGAGCACTATATAGCGCTGGACGCAGTCACAGCAGATCCTAGGCAGCGGCTGGCAGGAGTGTGTCAGTATTACAGGAATAACCAGAGCACTATATAGCGCTGGACGCAGGCACAGCAGATCCTAGGCAGCGGCTGGCAGGAGTGTGTCAGTATTACAGGAATAACCAGAGCACTATATAGCGCTGGACGCAGGCACAGCAGATCCTAGGCAGCAGCTGGCAGGAGTGTGTCAGTATTACAGGAATAACCAGAGCACTATATAGCGCTGGACGCAGTCACAGCAGATCCTACGCAGCGGCTGGCAGGAGTGTGTCAGTATTACAGGAATAACCAGAGCACTATATAGCGCTGGACGCAGGCACAGCAGATCCTAGGCAGCGGCTGGCAGGAGTGTGTCAGTATTACAGGAATAACCAGAGCACTATATAGCGCTGGACGCAGACACAGGAGATCCTAGACAGCGGCTGGCAGGAGTGTGTCAGTATTACAGGAATAACCAGAGCACTATATAGCGCTGGACGCAGTCACAGCAGATCCTAGGCAGCGGCTGGCAGGAGTGTGTCAGTATTACAGGAATAACAGGAGCGCCATATAGCGCTGGACTCAGTCACAGCAGATCCTAAGCAGCGGCTGGCAGGAGTGTGTCAGTATTACAGGAATAACCAGAGCACTATATAGCGCTGGACGCAGGCACAGCAGATCCTAGGCAGCGGCTGGCAGGAGTGTGTCAGTATTACAGGAATAACAGGAGCGCCATATAGCGCTGGACTCAGTCACAGCAGATCCTAAGCAGCGGCTGGCAGGAGTGTGTCAGTATTACAGGAATAACCAGAGCACTATATAGCGCTGGACGCAGGCACAGCAGATCCTAGGCAGCGGCTGGCAGGAGTGTGTCAGTATTACAGGAATAACCAGAGCACTATATAGCGCTGGACGCAGGCACAGCAGATCCTAGGCAGCGGCTGACAGGAGTGTGTCAGTATTACAGGAATAACCAGAGCACTATATAGCGCTGGACGCAGGCACAGCAGATCCTAGGCAGCGGCTGGCAGGAGTGTGTCAGTATTACAGGAATAACCAGAGCACTATATAGCGCTGGACGCAGTCACAGCAGATCCTACGCAGCGGCTGGCAGGAGCGTGTCAGTATTACAGGAATAACCAGAGCACTATATAGCGCTGGACGCAGTCACAGCAGATCCTACGCAGCGGCTGGCAGGAGTGTGTCAGTATTACAGGAATAACCAGAGCACTATATAGCGCTGGACGCAGGCACAGCAGATCCTAGGCAGTGGCTGGCAGGAGTGTGTCAGTATTACAGGAATAACCAGAGCACTATATAGCGCTGGACGCAGTCACAGCAGATCCTACGCAGCGGCTGGCAGGAGTGTGTCAGTATTACAGGAATAACCAGAGCACTATATAGCGCTGGACGCAGTCACAGCAGATCCTAGGCAGCGGCTGGCAGGAGTGTGTCAGTATTACAGGAATAACCAGAGCACTATATAGCGCTGGACGCAGTCACAGCAGATCCTAGGCAGCGGCTGGCAGGAGTGTGTCAGTATTACAGGAATAACAGGAGCGCCATATAGCGCTGGACTCAGTCACAGCAGATCCTAAGCAGCGGCTGGCAGGAGTGTGTCAGTATTACAGGAATAACAGGAGCGCCATATAGCGCTGGACTCAGTCACAGCAGATCCTAAGCAGCGGCTGGCAGGAGTGTGTCAGTATTACAGGAATAACCAGAGCACTATATAGCGCTGGACACAGGCACAGCAGATCCTACGCAGCGGCTGGCAGGAGTGTGTCAGTATTACAGGAATAACCAGAGCACTATATAGCGCTGGACGCAGGCACAGCAGATCCTAGGCAGCGGCTGGCAGGAGTGTGTCAGTATTACAGGAATAACCAGAGCACTATATAGCGCTGGACGCAGGCACAGCAGATCCTAGGCAGTGGCTGGCAGGAGTGTGTCAGTATTACAGGAATAACCAGAGCACTATATAGCGCTGAACGCAGTCACAGCACATCCTACGCAGCGGCTGGCAGGAGTGTGTCAGTATTACAGGAATAACCAGAGCACTATATAGCGCTGGACGCAGTCACAGCAGATCCTAGGCAGCGGCTGGCAGGAGTGTGTCAGTATTACAGGAATAACCAGAGCACTATATAGCGCTGGACGCAGGCACAGCAGATCCTAGGCAGCGGCTGGCAGGAGTGTGTCAGTATTACAGGAATAACCAGAGCACTATATAGCGCTGGACGCAGGCAGAGCAGATCCTAGGCAGCGGCTGGCAGGAGTGTGTCAGTATTACAGGAATAACCAGAGCACTATATAGCACTGGACGCAGTCACAGCAGATCCTAGGCAGCGGCTGGCAGGAGTGTGTCAGTATTACAGGAATAACCAGAGCACTATATAGCGCTGGACGCAGTCACAGCAGATCCTACGCAGCGGCTGGCAGGAGTGTGTCAGTATTACAGGAATAACCAGAGCACTATATAGCGCTGGACGCAGGCACAGCAGATCCTAGGCAGTGGCTGGCAGGAGTGTGTCAGTATTACAGGAATAACCAGAGCACTATATAGCGCTGGACGCAGTCACAGCAGATCCTACGCAGCGGCTGGCAGGAGTTTGTCAGTATTACAGGAATAACCAGAGCACTATATAGCGCTGGACGCAGTCACAGCAGATCCTATGCAGCGGCTGGCAGGAGTGTGTCAGTATTACAGGAATAACCAGAGCACTATATAGCGCTGGACGCAGTCACAGCAGATCCTATGCAGCGGCTGGCAGGAGTGTGTCAGTATTACAGGAATAACCAGAGCACTATATAGCGCTGGACGCAGTCACAGCAGATCCTAGGCAGCGGCTGGCAGGAGTGTGTCAGTATTACAGGAATAACCAGAGCACTATATAGCGCTGGACGCAGTCACAGCAGATCCTAGGCAGCGGCTGGCAGGAGTGTGTCAGTATTACAGGAATAACCAGAGCACTATATAGCGCTGGACGCAGTCACAGCACATTCTACGCAGCGGCTGGCAGGAGTGTGTCAGTATTACAGGAATAACCAGAGCACTATATAGCGCTGGACGCAGTCACAGCAGATCCTAGGCAGCGGCTGGCAGGAGTGTGTCAGTATTACAGGAATAACCAGAGCACTATATAGCGCTGGACGCAGTCACAGCAGATCCTAGGCAGCGGCTGGCAGGAGTGTGTCAGTATTACAGGAATAACCAGAGCACTATATAGCGCTGGACGCAGTCACAGCACATTCTACGCAGCGGCTGGCAGGAGTGTGTCAGTATTACAGGAATAACCAGAGCACTATATAGCGCTGGACGCAGTCACAGCAGATCCTAGGCAGCGGCTGGCAGGAGCGTGTCAGTATTACAGGAATAACCAGAGCACTATATAGCGCTGGACGCAGGCACAGCAGATCCTAGGCAGCGGCTGGCAGGAGTGTGTCAGTATTACAGGAATAACCAGAGCACTATATAGCGCTGGACGCAGTCACAGCAGATCCTAGGCAGCGGCTGGCAGGAGTGTGTCAGTATTACAGGAATAACCAGAGCACTATATAGCGCTGGACGCAGTCACAGCAGATCCTAGGCAGCGGCTGGCAGGAGTGTGTCAGTATTACAGGAATAACCAGAGCACTATATAGCGCTGGACGCAGTCACAGCAGATCCTAGGCAGCGGCTGGCAGGAGTGTGTCAGTATTACAGGAATAACCAGAGCACTATATAGCGCTGGACGCAGGCACAGCAGATCCTACGCAGCGGCTGGCAGGAGTGTGTCAGTATTACAGGAATAACCAGAGCACTATATAGCGCTGGACGCAGGCACAGCAGATCCTACGCAGCGGCTGGCAGGAGTGTGTCAGTATTATAGGAATAACCAGAGCACTATATAGCGCTGGACGCAGTCACAGCAGATCCTACGCAGCGGCTGGCAGGAGTGTGTCAGTATTACAGGAATAACCAGAGCACTATATAGCGCTGGACGCAGTCACAGCAGATCCTAGGCAGCGGCTGGCAGGAGTGTGTCAGTATTACAGGAATAACCAGAGCACTATATAGCGCTGGACGCAGTCACAGCACATCCTACGCAGCGGCTGGCAGGAGTGTGTCAGTATTACAGGAATAACCAGAGCACTATATAGCGCTGGACGCAGTCACAGCAGATCCTAAGCAGCGGCTGGCAGGAGTGTGTCAGTATTACAGGAATAACCAGAGCACTATATAGCGCTGGGCGCAGTCACAGCAGATCCTAGGCAGCGGCTGGCAGGAGTGTGTCAGTATTACAGGAATAACCAGAGCACTATATAGCGCTGGACGCAGTCACAGCAGATCCTAGGCAGCGGCTGGCAGGAGTGTGTCAGTATTACAGGAATAACCAGAGCACTATATAGCGCTGGACGCAGTCACAGCAGATCCTAGGCAGCGGCTGGCAGGAGTGTGTCAGTATTACAGGAATAACCAGAGCACTATATAGCGCTGGACGCAGGCACAGCAGATCCTACGCAGCGGCTGGCAGGAGTGTGTCAGTATTACAGGAATAACCAGAGCACTATATAGCGCTGGACGCAGGCACAGCAGATCCTACGCAGCGGCTGGCAGGAGTGTGTCAGTATTATAGGAATAACCAGAGCACTATATAGCGCTGGACGCAGTCACAGCAGATCCTACGCAGCGGCTGGCAGGAGTGTGTCAGTATTACAGTGAGCCTGAGGGTTTCTGCATACAGTGCCCTCAGATACGATGCCGCAATGTTACAGAGATGACGCTCTATTAAACATTGAGAGAACGTGACCAGTTACGTGGGGCTGGACACCTATCCGCAGGTCTATAGTGAGCTTCGGGTTTCACATTGCAAAGTTTGGTTTTGTGGATAAAACAAAATGTATTAAAACCAACGCTACATTTTATAATATAAGTGGAACAGTGGATATTACAAAGTTTGACACTCACAGATAAGCGTAACAAATAGCACATGACGCAGGCGAGTTATGGCGGGGTGACCATTCTCCGTCTCCGCTCTAACGTCAGCGGATGTATCGCTGATTCCGTAGAACATGACGGAGAACATCTTTGAAATACATTTCAACATCTCTATAAATTGGATGCTACACTATACCCGGAATTGTGCTGGTGTATATATACAGGTGTATCCTCACACACTGTTAGTTCAGTCTCAGTAAATATACCGTCTCGTAGCGCCAGGTCCTGAGAGCTTTATTTTACTTGAGTGTACGCCTATCGCAGTATGATGCGACAAAATGGCTTCACAAGACTGTGCTGATTCATTTGCTACATGCCACACTTGTGCAAGTTCCGTTGTGCTCCGTATACTCAGTCACACACAGATATAAAAGTGTTGCATATCGTCAGTGCAGACTCGTGAAGCGGTACATCACAGGGCGTGTCTCACTCGCACCGGGCACTGGGGGTCATTCCGAGTTGTTCGCTCGTTATTTTTTTGTCGCAACGGAGCGATTAGTCGCTAATGCGCATGCGCAATGTCCGCAGTGCGACTGCGCCAAGTAAATTTGCTATGCAGTTAGGTATTTTACTCACGGCATTACGAGGTTTTTTCTTCATTGTGGTGATCGTAATGTGATTGACAGGAAGGGGGTGTTTCTGGGTGGAAATTGGCCGTTTTATGGGTGTGTGTGAAAAAACGCTACCGTTTCTGGGAAAAACGCAGGAGTGGCTGGAGAAACGGGGGAGTGTCTGGGCGAACGCTGGGTGCGTTTGTGACGTCAAACCAGGAACGACACTGACTGAACTGATCGCAGATGCCGAGTAAGTCTGGAGCTACTCAGAAACTGCTAAGAGGTGTCTATTCGCAATTCTGCTAATCTTTCGTTCGCAATTTTGATAAGCTAAGATTCACTTCCAGTAGGCGGCGGCTTAGCGTGTGCAAAGCTGCTAAAAGCAGCTTGCGAGCGAACAACTCGGAATGACCCCCAAAATGCGCATGGTACGCAGCGCGCATGCGCTAAGTATTTTAACACAAAACTTAGTAGATTTACTCACGGCTTAACGAAGAATTTTCATCGTTGTAGTGTTCGGAGTGTGACTGACAGGAAGTGGGTGTTTCTGGGCGGAAACTGGCCGTTTTCTGAGAGTGTGCAGAAAAACGCAGGAGTGTCAGGGAAAAACGTGGGAGTATCTGGAGAAACGGGGGAGTGACTGGCCGAACGCAGGGCGTGTTTGTGACGTCAAAGCAGGAACAAAACGGACTGAGCTGATCGCAATCTGTGAGTAAGTCTGGAGCTACTCAGAAACTGCTAAGAATTTTCTATTCGCAATTCTGCTATTCTTTCGTTCGCAATTCTGCTAAGCTAAGATACACTCCCAGAGGGCGGCGGCTTAGCGTGTGCAAAGCTGCTAAAAGCTAAAGTGACGGGAGATCTCGGGGCACAATTCAACTGGGTTTTGCTTTTCTGCGTTTGTTGCACCCAGCAGACCAGGTTTATCCGTGTAAAACGGCTAAACCTGACCAGAGTGCTGGGCGCGACAGAAAAGGTGCCATTTGGGCGCCCAAACAGGCGCTTTTCGCTCACTTCGGCTCACCACCTCTGGGGGGCTGCGAGCTAAAATGCCATGCTGGCAGCTGTTTATAAAGTGGAGAGAGATAAAGTACTAACCAATCAGCTCCTAACTGACATGTTACAGGTTTCGAATTGACCGTTATGAGTTGATTGGTTGGTATCGCTCTAGGTGAGTTATTGAAGGCCTGACATTAGGGGCCTAATTCAGACCTGATCACTCGCTAGCTATTTATTGCAGCGCTGCGATCAGTTAGTCGCCGCCTATAGGGGAGTGTATTTTTGCTTTGCAAGTGTGCGATCGCATGTGTAGCCAAGCGGTACAAAAAACATTTTGTGCGGTTTCTGAGTTGCCCAGAACTTACTCAGCCGCTGCGATCACATCAGCCTGTCCGGTCCCGGAATTGACGCCAGACACCCGCCCTGCAAACGCTTGGACACGCCTGCATTTTTCCAAACACTCCCTGAAAACGGTCAGTTGCCACCCACAAACGCCTTCTTCCTGTCAATCTCCATGCGATCGGCTGTGCGAATGGATTCTTCGTTAAACCCATCGCACAGCAACGATCCGCTTTGTACCCGTGCGACGCGCCTGCGCATTGCGGTGCATACGCATGCGCAGTTCTGACCTGATCGCAGTGTAACGGAGAAAACCTAGCGTGCGATCAGGACTGAATGACCCCCTAGGAGGGGTAACACTGTGCCTTGCTGTTAATGTATGGTAAGCATGCATACTGCACTCCGGGTGCGGCCAGTATGACATGACACACTGCACTCTTTACACAGAACGCTGAACACGTTTCCTGCACGCATGTCGCACGCTGCCGCCTATGCAGAGAGACGGCCTCTATGAAGGTCAGTACGCAGAGAGGTCAGAGGTCAGTACTGGGAACACCAGCGACATATTCCGCAATGTGCAGAGCTAGCAGCGATTCTTTGTGTGGGGCTGTTCCTAATGTCACTCACATGCAACCAGTGATAAATTGCTCCAATTATATGCAACTAACTTAGAACTGTGGACGCTGGCGCAAAGTTGCAAAAAAAAAAGTTGCAAAAAAAAAAGTCACACGCAATTGTGTATTTCCGCACATAGGAAGAGCTCCAGATGTGTTCCGGCCAGCAGCAGCAACATATGGACCTGAACTAAGCAGGTACACGTCAAAGACACGTATGTCCCTCTACACGCATGTTGTAAATTATTTATGTTATGGGCAAAAGATGCATTTGCTATTAAGTGTCAATAAAAGTACAAAACAATAACTAAGAAGAAATTGCTTAAACACACTCAGGGTAATCTCTGTCAGCGAACGAAGCAGCCGTCAACGCCAGCGCAACGCTCACATACAGCCAATCACAAGCGACTCACATCCGCTAGTGACCCTCATCATCTGACACCTGCCCCTTAGCCACCACAAATAACGCTACTTTCTCAGGAGGTTCTTGTCCAGGTCCGCAAGTCTTGGCAACTGCGCAGCATTACTGCACTTGGCCAACGTCAGAAGGTCCCCATCCCCCCACCCCATTTCTGCAGCCCCCCCCCTCCCACACACACACACACACACACACACACACACACCAAATACAAGCAGGAGCAATGCCAAACGTACATTACTGCAAGATATGTTGCGCCAACTGGAACAGTACTCAGTCACTATGTCAGTCCTGCACATGCCAAGCCCTGTACAGAGGCCGCGGTGAGAGGGGATTACAGGCACGCACACTCACTACAGTGCACTATTACTGGAGAGCTTGTATAATACGCCTGGGTATAGTGGTATACAGAAACACTGACTGCAGTATAATACACCTGGGTATAGCGGTATACAGAAACACTGACTGCAGTATAATACACCTGGGTAAAGCGGTATACAGAAACACTGACTGCAATATAATACACCTGAGTATAGCGGTATACAGAAACACTGACTGCAGTATAATACGCCTGGGTATAGCGGTATACAGAAACACTGACTGCAATATAATACACCTGGGTATAGCGGTATACAGAAACACTGACTGCAATATAATACACCTGGGTATAGCGGTATACAGAAACACTGACTGTAGTATAATATACCTGGGTATAACGATATACAGAAACACTGACTGTAGTATAATACACCTGGGTATAGCGGTATACAGAAACACTGACTGCAATATAATACACCTGAGTATAGCGGTATACAGAAACACTGACTGCAATATAATACACCTGGGTATAGCGGTATACAGAAACACTGACTGCAGTATAATACACCTGGGTATAGCGGTATACAGAAACACTGACTGCTATATAATACACCTGGGTATAGCGGTATACAGAAACACTGACTGCAGTATAATACATCTGGGTATAGTGGTATACAGACACACTGACTGCACTATAATACACCTGGGTATAGCGGTATACAGAAACACTGACTGCAGTATAATACACCTGGGTATAGCGGTATACAGAAACACTGACTGCAGTATAATACATCTGGGTATAGCGGTATACAGAAACACTGACTGCACTATAATACACCTGGGTATAGTGGTATACAGAAACACTGACTGCACTATAATACACCTGGATATAGCGGTATACAGAAACACTGACTGCAGTATAATACGCCTGGGTATAGTGGTATACAGACACACTGACTGCAGTATAATACACCTGGGTATAACGATATACAGAAACACTGACTGCACTATAATACACCTGGGTATAGCGGTATACAGAAACTCTGACTGCACTATAATACATCTGGGTATAGCAGTATACAGAACCACTGACTGCACTATAATACACCTGGGTATAGTGGTATACAGAAACACTGACTGCACTATAATACACCTGGGTATAGCGGTATACAGAAACACTGACTGCACTATAATACACCTGGGTATAGCGGTATACAGAAACACTGACTGCAATATAATACATCTGGGTATAGCGGTATACAGAAACACTGACTGCACTATAATACACCTGGCTATAGCGGTATACAGAAACACTGACTGCAGTATAATACGCCTGGGTATAGTGGTATACAGACACACTGACTGCAGTATAATACACCTGGGTATAACGATATACAGAAACACTGACTGCACTATAATACACCTGGGTATAGCGGTATACAGAAACACTGACTGCACTATAATACATCTGGGTATAGCAGTATACAGAACCACTGACTGCACTATAATACACCTGGGTATAGTGGTATACAGAAACACTGACTGCACTATAATACACCTGGGTATAGCGGTATACAGAAACACTGACTGCACTATAATACACCTGGGTATAGCGGTATACAGAAACACTGACTGCAATATAATACATCTGGGTATAGCGGTATACAGAAACACTGACTGCACTATAATACACCTGGATATAGCGGTATACAGAAACACTGACTGCAGTATAATACGCCTGGGTATAGTGGTATACAGACACACTGACTGCAGTATAATACACCTGGGTATAACGATATACAGAAACACTGACTGCACTATAATACACCTGGGTATAGCGGTATACAGAAACTCTGACTGCACTATAATACATCTGGGTATAGCAGTATACAGAACCACTGACTGCACTATAATACACCTGGGTATAGTGGTATACAGAAACACTGACTGCACTATAATACACCTGGGTATAGCGGTATACAGAAACACTGACTGCACTATAATACACCTGGGTATAGCGGTATACAGAAACACTGACTGCAATATAATACATCTGGGTATAGCGGTATACAGAAACACTGACTGCACTATAATACACCTGGCTATAGCGGTATACAGAAACACTGACTGCAGTATAATACGCCTGGGTATAGTGGTATACAGACACACTGACTGCAGTATAATACACCTGGGTATAACGATATACAGAAACACTGACTGCACTATAATACACCTGGGTATAGCGGTATACAGAAACACTGACTGCACTATAATACATCTGGGTATAGCAGTATACAGAACCACTGACTGCACTATAATACACCTGGGTATAGTGGTATACAGAAACACTGACTGCACTATAATACACCTGGGTATAGCGGTATACAGAAACACTGACTGCACTATAATACACCTGGGTATAGCGGTATACAGAAACACTGACTGCAATATAATACATCTGGGTATAGCGGTATACAGAAACACTGACTGCACTATAATACACCTGGGTATAGCGGTATACAGAAACATTGACTGCACTATAATACACCTGGGTATAGCGGTATACAGAAACACTGACTGCAGTATAATACGCCTGGGTATAGTATTATACAGAAACACTGACTGCAATATAATACACCTGGGTATAGCGGTATACAGAAATACTGACTGCACTATAATACGCCTGGGTATAGCGGTATACAGAAACACTGACTGCAATATAATACACCTGGGTATAGCGGTATACAGAAACACTGACTGTAGTATAATACGCCTGGGTATAGCGGTATACAGAAACACTGACTGCAGTATAATACATCTGGGTATAGTGGTATACAGACACACTGACTGCACTATAATACACCTGGGTATAGCGGTATACAGAAACACTGACTGCAGTATAATACACCTGTTTATAGCGGTATACAGAAACACTGACTGCAGTATAATACATCTGGGTATAGCGGTATACAGAAACACTGACTGCACTATAATACACCTGGATATAGCGGTATACAGAAACACTGACTGCAGTATAATACGCCTGGGTATAGTGGTATACAGACACACTGACTGCAGTATAATACACCTGGGTATAACGATATACAGAAACACTGACTGCACTATAATACACCTGGGTATAGCGGTATACAGAAACACTGACTGCACTATAATACATCTGGGTATAGCAGTATACAGAACCACTGACTGCACTATAATACACCTGGGTATAGCGGTATACAGAAACACTGACTGCACTATAATACACCTGGGTATAGCGGTATACAGAAACACTGACTGCACTATAATACACCTGGGTATAGCGGTATACAGAAACACTGACTGCAATATAATACATCTGGGTATAGCGGTATACAGAAACACTGACTGCACTATAATACACCTGGGTATAGCGGTATACAGAAACACTGACTGCAATATAATACACCTGGGTATAGCGGTATACAGAAACACTGAATGCAATATAATACACCTGGGTATAGCGGTATACAGAAACACTGACTGCAATATAATACACCTGAATATAGGGATATACAGAAACACTGACTGCAGTATAATACACCTGGGTATAGCGGTATACAGAAACACTGACTGCAATATAATACGCCTGAATATAGCGGTATACAGAAACACTGACTGCAATATAATACACCCGAGTATAGCGGTATACAGAAACACTGACTGCAATATAATACACCTGGGTATAGCGGTATACAGAAACACTGACTGCAATATAATACACCTGGGTATAGCGGTATATAGAAACACTGACTGCACTATAATACACCTGAGTATAGTGGTATACAGAAACACTGACTGCAATATAGTACACCTGGGTATAGCGGTATACAGAAACACTGACTGCAATATAATACACCTGAGTATAGCGGTATACAGAAACACTGACTGCAATATAATACACCTGAGTATAGCAGTATACAGAAACACTGACTGCAGTATAATATACCCGAGTATAACGGTATACAGAAACACTGACTGCAATATAATACACCTGAGTATAGTGGTATACAGAAACACTGACTGCAATATAATACACCTGGGTATAGCGGTATACAGAAACACTGACTGCAATATAGTACATCTGGGTATAGCGGTATACAGAAACACTGACTGCAATATAATACACCTGGGTATAGCGGTATACAGAAACACTGACTGTAGTATAATACGCCTGGGTATAGCGGTATACAGAAACACTGACTGCAATATAATACACCTGGGTATAGAGGTATACAGAAACACTGACTGCAATATAATACACCTGGGTATAGTGGTATACAGAAACACTGAATGCAATATAATACACCTGGGTATAGCGGTATACAGAAACACTGACTGCAATATAATACACCTGAATATAGGGATATACAGAAACACTGACTGCAGTATAATACACCTGGGTATAGCGGTATACAGAAACACTGACTGCAGTATAATACGCCTAGATATAGCGGTATACAGAAACACTGACTGCAATATAATACACCTGGGTATAGCTGTATACAGAAACACTGACTGTAGTATAATACACCTGGGTATAGCGGTATACAGAAACACTGACTGTAGTATAATACGCCTGGGTATAGCGGTATACAGAAACACTGACTGCAATATAATAATAATACACCTGGGTATAGCGGTATACAGAAACACTGACTGCAATATAATACACCTCGGTATAGCGGTATACAGAAACACTGACTGCAATATAATACACCTGGGTATAGCGGTATACAGAAACACCGACTGCAATATAATACACCTGGGTATAGCGGTATACAGAAACACTGACTGCAATATAATACACCTGGGTATAGTGGTATACAGAAACACTGAATGCAATATAATACACTTGGGTATAGCGGTATACAGAAACACTGACTGCAATATACAGGTTGAGTATCCCATATCCAAATATTCCGAAATACGGAATATTCCGAAATACAGAATTTTTTGAGTGAGACTGAGCTAGTGAAACCTTTGTTTTCTGATGGCTAAATGTACTCAAACCTTGTTTAATACACAAAATAATAAAAAATATTGTATTAAATGACCTTCAGGCTGTGTGTATAAAGTGTATACGAAACATAAATGTACACACACTTTGTTTAATGCATAAAGTTGTTCAAAATATTGGCTAAAATGACCTTCAGGCTGTGTGTATAAGGTGTATATGAACCATAAATGCATTCTGTGCTTAGACTTGGGTCCCATCACTATGAAATCTCATTATGGTATGCAATTATTCCAAAATACGGAATAATCCGATATCCAAAATACCTCTGGTCCCAAGCATTTTGGATAAGAGATACTCAACCTGTAATACACCTGAATATAGGGGTATACAGAAACACTGACTGCAGTATAATACGGGTGGTCTTCTGTTTGCCGGCGGTCGGGCTCCCGGCGCTCAGTATACCGGCGCCGGGAGCCCGACAGCCGGAATACCGACAATTATTTTCCCTCGTGGGGGTCCACGACCCCCATAGAGGGAGAATAAAATAGTGTGGCGCGCGTAGCGCGCCACCGTGCCCGTAGCGTGGCGAGCCCGCAAGGGGCTCATTTGCGCTCGCCAAGCTGTCGGTAAGCCGGCGGTCGGGCTCCCGGCGCCGGGATGCTGGTCGCCGGGAGCCCGACCGCCGGCCAGCCGTAGTGAACCCGTATAATACGCCTGGGTATAGTGGTATACAGAAACACTGACTGCAATATAATACGCCTGAATATAGCGGTATACAGAAACACTGACTGCAGTATAATACACCTGGGTATAGCGGTATACAGAAACACTGACTGCAACATAATACGCCTAGATATAGCGGTATACAGAAACACTGACTGCAATATAATACACCTGGGTATAGCGGTATACAGAAACACTGACTGCAATATAATACACCTGGGTATAGCGGTATACAGAAACACTGACTGCAATATAATACACCTAGGTATAGCGGTATACAGAAACACTGACTGCAATATAATACGCCTGAATATAGCGGTATACAGAAACACTGACTGCAATATAATACACCTGGGTATAGCGGTATACAGAAACACTGACTGCAGTATAATACACCTGGGTATAGCGGTATACAGAACTGCAATATAATACGCCTAGATATAGCGGTATACAGAAACACTGACTGCAATATAATACACCTGGGTATAGCGGTATACAGAAACACTGACTGCAATATAATACACCTGGGTATAGCGGTATACAGAAACACTGACTGCACTATAATACACCTGGGTATAGCGGTATACAGAAACACTGACTGCAGTATAATACACCTGGGTATAGCGGTATACAGAAACACTGACTGCAGTATAATACACCTGGGTATAGCGGTATACAGAAACACTGACTGCACTATAATACACCTGGGTATAGCGGTATACAGAAACACTGACTGCAGTATAATACGCCTGAATATAACGGTATACAGAAACACTGACTGCAATATAATACACCTGAGTATAGCAGTATACAGAAACACTGACTGCAATATAATACACCTGGGTATAGTGGTATACAGAAACACTGACTGCAATATAATACACCTGAGTATAGCGGTATACAGAAACACTGACTGCAATATAATACACCTGGGTATAGTGGTATACAGAAACACTGACTGCAATATAATACGCCTGGGTATAGCAGTATACAGAAACACTGACTGCAATATAATACACCTGAATATAGTGGTATACAGAAACACTGACTGCAATATAATACACCTGAATATAGTGGTATACAGAAACACTGACTGCAATATAATATGCCTGGGTATAGCAGTATACAGAAACACTGACTGCAGTATAATACACCTGAAAATAGTGGTATACAGAAACACTGACTGCAGTATAATACACCTGGGTATAGTGGTATACAGAAACACTGACTGCAATATAATACACCTGAAAATAGTGGTATACAGAAACACTGACTGCAATATAATACACCTGGGTATAGCGGTATACAGAAACACTGACTGCAGTATAATACACCTGGGTATAGCGGTATACAGAAACACTGACTGCAATATAATACACCTGAGTATAGCGGTATACAGAAACACTGACTGCAGTATAATACATCTGGGTATAGCGGTATACAGAAACACTGACTGCAATATAATACACCTGGGTATAGCGGTATACAGAAACACTGACTGCAGTATAATACGCCTGGGTATAGTGGTATACAGAAACACTGACTGCACTATAATACACCTGGGTATAGCGGTATACAGAAACACTGACTGCAGTATAATACGCCTGGGTATAGTGGTATACAGAAACACTGACTGCACTATAATACACCTGAGTATAGCGGTATACAGAAACACTGACTGCAGTATAATACATCTGGGTATAGCGGTATACAGAAACACTGACTGCAGTATAATACGCCTGGGTATAGTGGTATACAGAAACACTAACTGCACTATAATACACCTGAGTATAGTGGTATACAGAAACACTGACTGCAGTATAATACACCTGAATATAGTGGTATACAGAAACACTGACTGCAGTATAATACGCCTGGGTATAGCGGTATACAGAAACACTGACTGCAGTATAATACATCTGGGTATAGTGGTATACAGAAACACTAACTGCACTATAATACACCTGAGTATAGTGGTATACAGAAACACTGACTGCACTATAATACACCTGGGTATAGTGGTATACAGAAACACTGACTGCAGTATAATACACCTGAGTATAGTGGTATACAGAAACACTGACTGCACTATAATACACCTGGGTATAGCGGTATACAGAAACACTGACTGCACTATAATACACCTGAGTATAGTGGTATACAGAAACACTGACTGCAGTATAATACGCCTGGGTATAGCGGTATACAGAAACACTGACTGCACTATAATACACCTGGGTATAGTGGTATACAGAAACACTGACTGCACTATAATACACCTGAATATAGTGGTATACAGAAACACTGACTGCAGTATAATACGCCTGAATATAGTGGTATACAGAAACACTGACTGCAGTATAATACACCTGAATATAGTGGTATACAGAAACACTGACTGCAGTATAATACGCCTGGGTATAGTGGTATACAGAAACACTGACTGCAGTATAATACACCTGAATATAGTGGTATACAGAAACACTGACTGCAGTATAATACGCCTGGGTATAGCGGTATACAGAAACACTGACTGCAATATAATACATCTGGGTATAGCGGTATACAGAAACACTGACTGCACTATAATACACCTGGGTATAGCGGTATACAGAAACACTGACTGCACTATAATACACCTGGGTATAGTGGTATACAGAAACACTGACTGCAGTATAATACACCTGAGTATAGTGGTATACAGAAACACTGACTGCACTATAATACACCTGGGTATAGCGGTATACAGAAACACTGACTGCACTATAATACACCTGAGTATAGTGGTATACAGAAACACTGACTGCACTATAATACACCTGGGTATAGCGGTATACAGAAACACTGACTGCACTATAATACACCTGGCTATAGCGGTATACAGAAACACTGACTGCACTATAATACACCTGGGTATAGCGGTATACAGAAACACTGACTGCAGTATAATACACCGGAATATAGTGGTATACAGAAACACTGACTGCAGTATAATACACCTGAATATAGTGGTATACAGAAACACTGACTGCAGTATAATACGCCTGGGTATAGCGGTATACAGAAACACTGACTGCAGTATAATACACCTGAATATAGTGGTATACAGAAACACTGACTGCAGTATAATACGCCTGGGTATAGCGGTATACAGAAACACTGACTGCACTATAATACACCTGGGTATAGTGGTATACAGAAACACTGACTGCACTATAATACACCTGGGTATAGCGGTATACAGAAACACTGACTGCAGTATAATACACCTGAATATAGTGGTATACAGAAACACTGACTGCAGTATAATACGCCTGGGTATAGTGGTATACAGAAACACTGACTGCAGTATAATACACCTGAATATAGTGGTATACAGAAACACTGACTGCAGTATAATACGCCTGGGTATAGTGGTATACAGAAACACTGACTGCAGTATAATACACCTGGGTATAGAGGTATACAGAAACACTGACTGCAGTATAATACGCCTGGGTATAGTGGTATACAGAAACACTGACTGCAGTATAATACACCTGAATATAGTGGTATACAGAAACACTGACTGCAGTATAATACGCCTGGGTATAGTGGTATACAGAAACACTGACTGCACTATAATACACCTGGGTATAGTGGTATACAGAAACACTGACTGCAGTATAATACGCCTGGGTATAGTGGTATACAGAAACACTGACTGCAGTATAATACACCTGGGTATAGAGGTATACAGAAACACTGACTGCAGTATAATACGCCTGGGTATAGTGGTATACAGAAACACTGACTGCAGTATAATACACCTGAATATAGTGGTATACAGAAACACTGACTGCAGTATAATACGCCTGGGTATAGTGGTATACAGAAACACTGACTGCAATATAATACACCTGAATATAGTGGTATACAGAAACACTGACTGCAGTATAATACACCTGGGTATAGAGGTATACAGAAACACTGACTGCAGTATAATACGCCTGGGTATAGTGGTATACAGAAACACTGACTGCAGTATAATACATCTGGGTATAGCGGTATACAGAAACACTGACTGCAGTATAATACGCCTGGGTATAGTGGTATACAGAAACACTGACTGCAGTATAATACACCTGGGTATAGCGGTATACAGAAACACTGACTGCAGTATAATACGCCTGGGTATAGTGGTATACAGAAACACTGACTGCAGTATAATACACCTGGGTATAGCGGTATACAGAAACACTGACTGCAGTATAATACGCCTGGGTATAGTGGTATACAGAAACACTGACTGCAGTATAATACATCTGGGTATAGCGGTATACAGAAACACTGACTGCAGTATAATACACCTGGGTATAGCGGTATACAGAAACACTGACTGCAGTATAATACACCTGGGTATAGCGGTATACAGAAACACTGACTGCAGTATAATACACCTGGGTATAGCGGTATACAGAAACACTGACTGCAGTCCGGGGTGGTCCAGTAAGCGGAAACAGTGCACTCCCTACAGGTTTGAATAATTGCTGGCGGCCAGCTATGGTAAGCCCAGTGCGGAGCTTAGAATGCAGAGCGCTGCGGAACGTGCTGGCGCTATATAAGTAGATGTTAATAATAATACTCAGCGCACATAGAGGCGTGACAGATATTTCTGCCCAAACTGCAGGCGCAGAACTGGAATATTTTGCTTTTAAAGGCTGAGCGATAGGTTTACTACATGGCACCCAGAGAGGTGTACAGGGGTGTGTGCACGGATGTACAGGTCTGTCACATGTGCTAGGCGTGTACGTGTATGTATGTACAGAGGCATATGTCACACTCACAGCTGGAACATCTTCCCGTTCGGAGTTACTCTGCCCAGCATCCTCCTGTGGGAAGCACTGCAACTGTTCCAGGTACCACAGCAAGGCTCCTTCCTGCAGAGGGTCCGGCTGCCAGTCTGCCAGGGACTCTTCTGCCTCCTCCTCCGAGTCCTCGTCCTGTGACATGCCAAGTGCCTTATCCTCTGTCTCTTCCCTCATCTCCCCTGTGCGGGGCTGCCCAGTACTGCGCCCTCTCACTCCTCACCGCCACAGACAGCTGGCACAGCAGCGCAATGACCAGCAAGGTGCCACTCTGGTTCCCAGGGTCTGTCTCCTGCTCACACTAGCTGTCCCTTTCACACACACACAGCCACTCCCCACCTCCAGAACCACGTGGGTCTCTGCCCTACAGTAACCCTGGCTGTGTCAGCCCCCAGCAGATGTTATGAACAACACAGCAGCAGGAAGAGGGAGGAAGCAGAGAGATATCAACACGGGCGATCCCTGCGAGAGTCACTATAGTGCAATGAACCCACTGTACAGCCCTAGCAACAGGGCTCAGCACCGGCCACCGAAACCTACAGCTCACTCATCTGCTCATTAGTCACTGGCAGGTTTCACTCACGATCAATACCTGGCCGCAATGTGAGCCAGGTGTAAACAGTAACCGGTATCCAGGCCGCAGAGAACACTCCTCCTGATGCTTTCTAACAAACACGCGGTATATGCGTCCTTATACACCTAGCCTCAATACGCCATACGGTGCCGGATGCCCGGTGCAAGCGAGCTGCGCCGTGCGGACTCGCGTAGAAACATTTTCTTCAAATTTGCACCGCAGACGCAGCGAAACACCACGCAGTCTGTACCGGAGACCCCGGGCTGCAACATTAACCGCAACAGCAACTGGTTCTAAATAAGTATAAGTGATTGCAGAGGAGGCACCACAGAACGTGGCGTGAAAAAAAGCCGTGATATACAAGTGCCGCACATATCACATGACTCCGTGCAGTCCCGTGGAGGGGTTTTGTCGCACTGCAACCAATAGGCACTTGTGAGCGACAAAGACACTCAAAAATGTATGTGATAGATAGATAGATAGATAGATAGATAGATAGATAGATAGATAGATAGATAGATAGAGATGGAGCCACAGTTATCTTGGCTAGTTTGCTGCGCCTAGGCGCACCATGGTTTATTAGCATAAGCCTTTCATCTATTGTTCTCAGCTGCAATACAATACAGAGAGAACAATACAGCAGGGGATTAAATCATTACAGCAGGGGATTAAGTCCGACTGCCCTGGCTCAATTAATCCTATTAAAAGGACAAGATAAAGATGGCTCCATCTGTAGATAGATCGATCACATACACAGACTGCAGCCCTGCCCTTCGCTGTATAATGACGGGCTTGTGTAGAGGGCAGGACAAGTTGACGTGATTCATCTAGAGCAGAGGTTCTCAAACTCGGTCCTCGGGGGCCCACACAGTGCATGTTTTGCAGGTCTCCTCACAGAATCGCAAGTGAAATAATTAGCTCCACCTGTGGACCTTTTAAAAAGTGTCAGTGAGTAATTAATACACCTGTGCACCTGCTGGGTTACCTGCAAAACATGCACTGTGTGGGCTCCCGAGGACCGAGTTTGAGAACCTCTGATCTAGAGTCATGACATGGAATCCGGGGAAGTGGAATGCAGATGGTGGTGTACCAGAGATTGTGAGTTCTCTCCATTCCAGGAGAGGTCTGACTCCTCCATACAAAACATGACCCACGGTGGTGATGGACCACACACGGCCCCCAAGCCTTCACCTGCGGCCCCAGCTCTTCTGCTTTGTAGTTACTGTCTGGTATTGTGTAAAGCTGGTTACACATAGGCCGATAACAACACGATTTGCCATATCAAAACGTCAAATCGTGCATATCATCTCGTCTGTTGCATGCGTCTTCTTACGGTCGGCCGTGCTGCACGGCCAACCAGACATTGGGGGTCATTCCGAGTTGTTCGCTCGCTAGCAGTTTTTAGCAGCCGTGCAAACGCTATGCCGCCGCCCTCTGAGAGTGTATTTTAGCTTAGCGGAAGTGCGAACGGTTGTATCGCAGAGCGGCTGCAAACATTTATTGTGTAGTTTCAGAGTAGCTCAAAACCTACTCAGCGCTTGCGATCACTTCAGACTGTTCAGTTCCTGTTTTGACGTCACAAACACGCCCTGCGTTCGCCCAGCCACGCCTGCATTTTTTCACACACTCCCTGAAAACGGTCAGATGACACCCAGAAACGCCCTCTTCCCGTCAATCACTCTGCGGCCAGCAGTGCTAATGAAAAGCTTCGCTAGACCTTGTGTGAAACTACAACGTTCGTTGTAATATTACTTCGCGCGTGCGCATTGCGCCGCATACGCATGTGCAGAAGTGCCATTTTTTTATGCCTGATCAGATGCCTGGGACTGGCGGTTACAGTTACAAAACTGAAAACTTTGATGGTTTTTGCAGTTCATTGACCGTTAACATAACCTGCCAGACCGTGGCTGAGCGTGGCCGGAGGGACCTGCTACTGTAACGAGGCCTCCATGCAGCTCACCCACTAAGCCCTGACCCTGCTTTGTGTGCGCATTGGGAAATTAATGAATGACTAAGCGCGTAGCACGGGGAAGTGTCTGCTGGGGACATCGGAAGAGTAGAGGTTATTACTGGCTCCCGCTTACACAATCAGAGATAAGGATCTGCAGGAGATAGAACATTAACTGTATGGTAAACACGGAGAGCTGGGACCGGCTGGTACCTCCTGGCAGGGAGTACAAGGGGCATCCTCACAAGACAGATGGGGTTAGGCCGAGACCCAATAAAAAGGAGGTGTCGGCTACTGCAGAGCAACACCGCAAACTTCCAAGATGACTAAAACGCACTAATAAACGGGAATAGGAAGGAATGGAAGCTGGCGGGGTCTCAGAAAAGACAGCAATTCAATATAAAATACAGATACTGTATATAGAATGTAGGGAGGGTGGGGATCAGCAGGATACACACTAATAGCCTGCGGGGGGACGGGGGAACAGCACGGGGGGTGCTTACTCTGCGTATATGTTGCCGCTCATGCTGAAGAAAAGAAAACAGGAGACATGACAACATGCAGAAACAGTGACGTCGGAACATTTCCAAAATCCCAGACACACAGACATGTATGGAGGGAGTGCAGGGTTCTCTCCAGGCGTATTGCTCCTCCGCTGCAGCCCAAACTAGCACCAGTCATATTCCACACGGCAAATGACACTACACAATGCAAGGATATAGCCAGAACTTCACACATAGCAGGTGCAACAACGTACACACATGCAGAGCTGGGAACCCAGACATTGCAGTCTCCTGGAGAGTGGGGTATAGGAGGCCGGAGGTGGGATAGTGTAAGGGGAGTGGAGCCATTGTGGAGACTGGCAGAGGAGAGGAGAGGGAACACAGTCCTTCTGCAGCATTGTGTGATGTGGAGTGTGGGGTACAGGAGGCCGGAGGTGGGATAGTGTAAGGGGAGTGGAGCCATTGTGGAGACTGGCAGAGGAGAGGAGAGGAAACACAGTCCTTCTGCAGCATTGTGTGATGTGGAGTGTGGGGTACAGGAGGCCGGAGGTGGGATAGTGTAAGGGGAGTGGAGCCATTGTGGAGACTGGCAGAGGAGAGGAGAGGAAACACAGTCCTTCTGCAGCATTGTGTGATGTGGAGTGTGGGGTACAGGAGGCCGGAGGTGGGATAGTGTAAGGGAAGTGGAGCCATTGTGGAGACTGGCAGAAAGGGGGAGGAAACACAGTCCTTCTGCAGCATTGTGTGATGTGTACTGTGGGGTACAGGAGGCCGGAGGTGGGATAGTGTAAGGGGAGTGGAGCCATTGTGGAGACTGGCAGAGGGGAGAGGAAACACAGTCCTTATGCAGCATTGTGTGACGTGGAGTGTGGGGTACAGGAGGCAGGAGGTGGGATAGTGTAAGGGAAGTGGAGCCATTGTGGAGACTGGCAGAAAGGGGGAGGAAACACAGTCCTTCTGCAGCATTGTGTGATGTGTAGTGTGGGGTACAGGAGGCCGGAGGTGGGATAGTGTAAGGGGAGTGGAGCCATTGTGGAGACTGGCAGAGGGGAGAGGAAACACAGTCCTTATGCAGCATTGTGTGATGTGAAGTGTGGGGTACAGGAGGCCGGAGGTGGGATAGTGTAAGGGAAGTGGAGCCATTGTGGAGACTGGCAGAGAGGAGAGGAAACACAGTCCTTCTGCAGCATTGTGTGACGTGTAGTGTGGGGTACAGGAGGCCGGAGGTGGGATAGTGTAAGGGAAGTGGAGCTATTGTGGAGACTGGCAGAGAGAGGAGAGGAAACACAGTCCTTCTGCAGCATTGTGTGACGTGTAGTGTGTGGTACAGGAGGCCGGAGGTGGGATAGTGTAAGGGAAGTGGAGCCATTGTGGAGACTGGCAGAGAGGAGAGGAAACACAGTCCTTCTGCAGCATTGTGTGATGTGGAGTGTGGGGTACAGGAGGCCGGAGGTGGGATAGTGTAAGGGAAGTGGAGCCATTGTGGAGACTGGCAGAGAGGAGAGGAAACACAGTCCTTCTGCAGCATTGTGTGATGTGGAGTGTGGGGTACAGGAGGCCGGAGGTGGGATAGTGTAAGGGAAGTGGAGCCATTGTGGAGACTGGCAGAGAGGGGGAGAGGAAACACAGTCCTTCTGCAGCATTGTGTGACGTGGAGTGTGGGGTACAGGAGGCCGGAGGTGGGATAGTGTAAGGGAAGTGGAGCCATTGTGGAGACTGGCAGAGAGGAGAGGAAACACAGTCCGTCTGCAGCATTGTGTGATGTGAAGTGTGGGGTACAGGAGGCCGGAGGTGGGATAGTGTAAGGGAAGTGGAGCCATTGTGGAGACTGGCAGAGAGGGGGAGAGGAAACACAGTCCTTCTGCAGCATTGTGTGACGTGGAGTGTGGGGTACAGGAGGCCGGAGGTGGGATAGTGTAAGGGAAGTGGAGCCATTGTGGAGACTGGCAGAGAGGGGGAGAGGAAACACAGTCCTTCTGCAGCATTGTGTGACGTGGAGTGTGGGGTACAGGAGGCCGGAGGTGGGATAATGTAAGGGAAGTGGAGCCATTGTGGAGACTGGCAGAGAGAGGAGAGGAAACACAGTCCTTCTGCAGCATTGTGTGACGTGGAGTGTGGGGTACAGGAGGCCGAAGCTGGGATAGTGTAAGGGGAGTGGAGCCATTGTGGAGACTGGCAGAGAGGGAGAGGAAACACAGTCCTTCTGCAGCATTGTGTGACGTGGAGTGTGGGGTACAGGAGGCTGGAGGTGGGACAGTGTAAGGGGAGTGGAGCCATTGTGGAGACTGGCAGAGGAGAGGAAACACAGTCCTCCTGCAGCATTGTGTGACGTGGAGTGTGGGGTACAGGAGGCCGGAGGTGGGATAGTGTAAGGAAAGTGGAGCTATTGTGGAGACTGGCAGAGAGAGGAGAGGAAACACAGTCCTTCTGCAGCATTGTGTGATGTGGAGTGTGGGGTACAGGAGGCCGGAGGTGGGATAGTGTAAGGGAAGTGGAGCCATTGTGGAGACTGGCAGAGAGGGGGAGAGGAAACACAGTCCTACTGCAGCATTGTGTGACGTGGAGTGTGGGATACAGGAGGCCGGAGGTGGGATAGTGTAAGGGAAGTGGAGCCATTGTGGAGACTGGCAGAGAGGGGGAGAGGAAACAGTCCTTCTGCAGCATTGTGTGACGTGGAGTGTGGGGTACAGGAGGCCGGAGGTGGGATAATGTAAGGGAAGTGGAGCCATTGTGGAGACTGGCAGAGAGAGGAGAGGAAACACAGTCCTTCTGCAGCATTGTGTGACGTGGAGTGTGGGGTACAGGAGGCCGAAGCTGGGATAGTGTAAGGGGAGTGGAGCCATTGTGGAGACTGGCAGAGAGGGAGAGGAAACACAGTCCTTCTGCAGCATTGTGTGACGTGGAGTGTGGGGTACAGGAGGCCGGAGCTGGGATAGTGTAAGGGGAGTGGAGCCATTGTGGAGACTGGCAGAGGAGAGGAAACAGTCCTTCTGCAGCATTGTGTGATGTGGAGTGTGGGGTACAGGAGGCCGGAGGTGGGATAGTGTAAGGAAAGTGGAGCTATTGTGGAGACTGGCAGAGAGAGGAGAGGAAACACAGTCCTTCTGCAGCATTGTGTGACGTGGAGTGTGGGGTACAGGAGGCCGGAGGTGGGATAGTGTAAGGAAAGTGGAGCTATTGTGGAGACTGGCAGAGAGAGGAGAGGAAACACAGTCCTTCTGCAGCATTGTGTGACGTGTAGTGTGGGATACAGGAGGCCGGAGGTGGGATAGTGTAAGGGAAGTGGAGCCATTGTGGAGACTGGCAGAGAGAGGAGAGGAAACACAGTCCTTCTGCAGCATTGTGTGACGTGGAGTGTGGGGTACAGGAGGCCGGAGGTGGGATAGTGTAAGGGGAGTGGAGCCATTGTGGAGACTGGCAGAGAGAGGAGAGGAAACACAGTCCTTCTGCAGCATTGTGTGATGTGGAGTGTGCGGTACAGGAGGCTGGAGGTGGGATAGTGTAAGGGAAGTGGAGCCATTGTGGAGACTGGCAGAGAGAGGAGAGGAAACACAGTCCTTCTGCAGCATTGTGTGACGTGGAGTGTGGGGTACAGGAGGCCGGAGGTGGGATAGTGTAAGGGGAGTGGAGCCATTGTGGAGACTGGCAGAGAGAGGAGAGGAAACACAGTCCTTCTGCAGCATTGTGTGATGTGGAGTGTGCGGTACAGGAGGCTGGAGGTGGGATAGTGTAAGGGAAGTGGAGCCATTGTGGAGACTGGCAGAGAGGGAGAGGAAACACAGTCCTTCTGCAGCATTGTGTGATGTGGAGTGTGGGGTACAGGAGGCCGGAGGTGGGATAGTGTAAGGGAAGTGGAGCCATTGTGGAGACTGGCAGAGAGGAGAGGAAACACAGTCCTCCTGCAGCATTGTGTGATGTGGAGTGTGGGATACAGGAGGCCGGAGGTGGGATAGTGTAAGGTAAGTGGAGCCATTGTGGAGACTGGCAGAGAGGGAGAGGAAACACAGTCCTTCTGCAGCATTGTGTGACGTGGAGTGTGGGGTACAGGAGGCCAGAGATGGGATAGTGTAAGGGGAGTGGAGCCATTGTGGAGACTGGCAGAGGGGAGAGGAAACACAGTCCTTCTGCAGCATTGTGTGACGTGGAGTGTGGGGTATAGGAGGCCGGAGGTGGGATAGTGTAAGGGAAGTGAAGCCATTGTGGAGACTGGCAGAGGGGAGAGGAAACACAGTCCTTCTGCAGCATTGTGTGACGTGGAGTGTGGGGTATAGGAGGCCGGAGGTGGGATAGTGTAAGGGAAGTGGAGCCATTGTGGAGACTGGCAGAGGAGAGGAAACACAGTCCTTCTGCAGCATTGTGTGACGTGGAGTGTGGGGTACAGGAGGCAGGAGGTGGGATAGTGTAAGGGAAGTGGGGCCATTGTGGAGACTGGCAGAGAGAGGAGAGGAAACACAGTCCTTCTGCAGCATTGTGTGACGTGGAGTGTGGGGTACAGGAGGCCGGAGGTGGGATAGTGTAAGGGAAGTGGAGACATTGTGGAGACTGGCAGAGAGGGGGAGGAAACACAGTCCTTCTGCAGCATTGTGTGATGTGGAGTGTGGGGTACAGGAGGCCGGAGGTGGGATAGTGTAAGGGAAGTGGAGCCATTGTGGAGACTGGCAGAGGGGAGAGGAAACACAGTCCTTCTGCAGCATTGTGTGACGTGTAGTGTGGGGTACAGGAGGCTGGAGGTGGGATAGTGTAAGGGAAGTGGAGCCATTGTGGAGACTGGCAGAGGAGAGGAAACACAGTCCTTCTGCAGCATTGTGTGACGTGGAGTGTGGGGTACAGGAGGCCGGAGGTGGGATAGTGTAAGGGAAGTGGAGACATTGTGGAGACTGGCAGAGGGGGGAGGAAACACAGTCCTTCTGCAGCATTGTGTGATGTGGAGTGTGGGGTACAGGAGGCCGGAGGTGGGATAGTGTAAGGGAAGTGGAGCCATTGTGGAGACTGGCAGAGAGGAGAGGAAACACAGTCCTTCTGCAGCATTGTATGACGTGAAGTGTGGGGGAAGTGGAGCTATTGTGGAGACTGGCAGAGAGGAGAGAGGAAACACAGTCCTTCTGCAGCATTGTGTGACGTGGAGTGTGGGGTATAGGAGGCCGGAGGTGGGATAGTGTAAGGGAAGTGCAGCCATTGTGGAGACTGGCAGAGAGAGGAGAGGAAACACAGTCCTTCTGCAGCATTGTATGACGTGAAGTGTGGGGGAAGTGGAGCCATTGTGGAGACTGGCAGAGAGAGGAGAGGAAACACAGTCCTTCTGCAGCATTGTGTGACGTGGAGTGTGGGGTACAGGAGGCCGGAGGTGGGATAGTGTAAGGGGAGTGGAGCCATTGTGGAGACTGGCAGAGAGAGGAGAGGAAACACAGTCCTTCTGCAGCATTGTGTGATGTGGAGTGTGCGGTACAGGAGGCTGGAGGTGGGATAGTGTAAGGGAAGTGGAGCCATTGTGGAGACTGGCAGAGAGGGAGAGGAAACACAGTCCTCCTGCAGCATTGTGTGATGTGGAGTGTGGGATACAGGAGGCCGGAGGTGGGATAGTGTAAGGGAAGTGGAGCCATTGTGGAGACTGGCAGAGAGGGAGAGGAAACACAGTCCTTCTGCAGCATTGTGTGACGTGGAGTGTGGGGTATAGGAGGCCGGAGGTGGGATAGTGTAAGGGAAGTGGAGCCATTGTGGAGACTGGCAGAGGAGAGGAAACACAGTCCTTCTGCAGCATTGTGTGACGTGGAGTGTGGGGTACAGGAGGCAGGAGGTGGGATAGTGTAAGGGAAGTGGAGCCATTGTGGAGACTGGCAGAGGGGAGAGGAAACACAGTCCTTCTGCAGCATTGTGTGACGTGGAGTGTGGGGTACAGGAGGCAGGAGGTGGGATAGTGTAAGGGAAGTGGAGCCATTGTGGAGACTGGCAGAGAGGAGAGGAAACACAGTCCTTCTGCAGCATTGTGTGACGTGGGGTGTGGGGTACAGGAGGCCAGAGGTGGGATAGTGTAAGGGAAGTGGAGCCATTGTGGAGACTGGCAGAGGGGAGAGGAAACACAGTCCTTCTGCAGCATTGTGTGACGTGTAGTGTGGGGTACAGGAGGCTGGAGGTGGGATAGTGTAAGGGAAGTGGAGCCATTGTGGAGACTGGCAGAGGAGAGGAAACACAGTCCTTCTGCAGCATTGTGTGACGTGGAGTGTGGGGTACAGGAGGCCGGAGGTGGGATAGTGTAAGGGAAGTGGAGACATTGTGGAGACTGGCAGAGGGGGGAGGAAACACAGTCCTTCTGCAGCATTGTGTGACGTGGAGTGTGGGGTACAGGAGGCCGGAGGTGGGATAGTGTAAGGGGAGTGGAGCCATTGTGGAGACAGGCAGAGAGAGGGAGAGGAAACACAGTCCTTCTGCAGCATTGTGTGACGTGGAGTGTGGGGTACAGGAGGCCGGAGGTGGGATAGTGTAAGGGAAGTGGAGCCATTGTGGAGACTGGCAGAGAGGGGAGAGGAAACACAGTCCTTCTGCAGCATTGTGTGACGTGGAGTGTGGGGTACAGGAGGCCGGAGGTGGGAAAGTGTAAGGGAAGTGGAGCCATTGTGGAGACTGGCAGAGAGGAGAGGAAACACAGTCCTTCTGCAGCATTGTATGACGTGAAGTGTGGGGGAAGTGGAGCTATTGTGGAGACTGGCAGAGAGGAGAGAGGAAACACAGTCCTTCTGCAGCATTGTGTGACGTGGAGTGTGGGGTATAGGAGGCCGGAGGTGGGATAGTGTAAGGGAAGTGCAGCCATTGTGGAGACTGGCAGAGAGAGGAGAGGAAACACAGTCCTTCTGCAGCATTGTATGACGTGAAGTGTGGGGGAAGTGGAGCCATTGTGGAGACAGGCAGAGAGGAAAGAGGAAACACAGTCCTTCTGCAGCATTGTGTGATGTGGAGTGTGGGGTACAGGAGGCCGGAGGTGGGATAGTGTAAGGGAAGTGGAGCCATTGTGGAGACTGGCAGAGGGGAGAGGAAACACAGTCCTTCTGCAGCATTGTGTGATGTGGAGTGTGGGGTACAGGAGGCCGGAGGTGGGATAGTGTAAGGGAAGTGGAGCCATTGTGGAGACTGGCAGAGGGGAGAGGAAACACAGTCCTTCTGCAGCATTGTGTGATGTGGAGTGTGGGGTACAGGAGGCCGGAGGTGGGATAGTGTAAGGGAAGTGGAGCCATTGTGGAGACTGGCAGAGGGGAGAGGAAACACAGTCCTTCTGCAGCATTGTGTGACGTGGAGTGTGGGGTACAGGAGGCAGGAGGTGGGATAGTGTAAGGGAAGTGGAGCCATTGTGGAGAATGGCAGAGAGGAGAGGAAACACAGTCCTTCTGCAGCATTGTGTGACGTGGGGTGTGGGGTACAGGAGGCCAGAGGTGGGATAGTGTAAGGGAAGTGGAGCCATTGTGGAGACTGGCAGAGAGGGGGAGGAAACACAGTCCTTCTGCAGCATTGTGTGACGTGTAGTGTGGGGTACAGGAGGCAGGAGGTGGGATAGTGTAAGGGAAGTGGAGCCATTGTGGAGACTGGCAGAGGAGAGGAAACACAGTCCTCCTGCAGCATTGTGTGACGTGTAGTGTGGGATACGGGAGGCCGGAGGTGGGATAGTGTAAGGGAAGTGGAGCCATTGTGGAGACTGGCAGAGGGGAGAGGAAACACAGTCCTTCTGCAGCATTGTGTGACGTGTAGTGTGGGGTACAGGAGGCAGGAGGTGGGATAGTGTAAGGGAAGTGGAGCCATTGTGGAGACTGGCAGAGAGAGGAAACACAGTCCTTCTGCAGCATTGTGTGATGTGGTGTGTGGGGTACGGGAGGCCGGAGGTGGGATAGTGTAAGGGAAGTGGAGCCATTGTGGAGACTGGCAGAAAGGGGGAGTAAACACAGTCCTTCTGCAGCATTGTATGACGTGAAGTGTGGGGGAAGTGGAGCTATTGTGGAGACTGGCAGAGAGGAGAGAGGAAACACAGTCCTTCTGCAGCATTGTGTGACGTGGAGTGTGGGGTATAGGAGGCCGGAGGTGGGATAGTGTAAGGGAAGTGCAGCCATTGTGGAGACTGGCAGAGAGAGGAGAGGAAACACAGTCCTTCTGCAGCATTGTATGACGTGAAGTGTGGGGGAAGTGGAGCCATTGTGGAGACTGGCAGAGAGGAAAGAGGAAACACAGTCCTTCTGCAGCATTGTGTGATGTGGAGTGTGGGGTACAGGAGGCCGGAGGTGGGATAGTGTAAGGGAAGTGGAGCCATTGTGGAGACTGGCAGAGGGGAGAGGAAACACAGTCCTTCTGCAGCATTGTGTGATGTGGAGTGTGGGGTACAGGAGGCCGGAGGTGGGATAGTGTAAGGGAAGTGGAGCCATTGTGGAGACTGGCAGAGGGGAGAGGAAACACAGTCCTTCTGCAGCATTGTGTGATGTGGAGTGTGGGGTACAGGAGGCCGGAGGTGGGATAGTGTAAGGGAAGTGGAGCCATTGTGGAGACTGGCAGAGGGGAGAGGAAACACAGTCCTTCTGCAGCATTGTGTGACGTGGAGTGTGGGGTACAGGAGGCAGGAGGTGGGATAGTGTAAGGGAAGTGGAGCCATTGTGGAGACTGGCAGAGAGGAGAGGAAACACAGTCCTTCTGCAGCATTGTGTGACGTGGGGTGTGGGGTACAGGAGGCCAGAGGTGGGATAGTGTAAGGGAAGTGGAGCCATTGTGGAGACTGGCAGAGAGGGGGAGGAAACACAGTCCTTCTGCAGCATTGTGTGACGTGTAGTGTGGGGTACAGGAGGCAGGAGGTGGGATAGTGTAAGGGAAGTGGAGCCATTGTGGAGACTGGCAGAGGAGAGGAAACACAGTCCTCCTGCAGCATTGTGTGACGTGTAGTGTGGGATACAGGAGGCCGGAGGTGGGATAGTGTAAGGGAAGTGGAGCCATTGTGGAGACTGGCAGAGGGGAGAGGAAACACAGTCCTTCTGCAGCATTGTGTGACGTGTAGTGTGGGGTACAGGAGGCAGGAGGTGGGATAGTGTAAGGGAAGTGGAGCCATTGTGGAGACTGGCAGAGAGAGGAAACACAGTCCTTCTGCAGCATTGTGTGATGTGGTGTGTGGGGTACGGGAGGCCGGAGGTGGGATAGTGTAAGGGAAGTGGAGCCATTGTGGAGACTGGCAGAAAGGGGGAGGAAACACAGTCCTTCTGCAGCATTGTGTGACGTGGAGTGAGGGGTACAGGAGGCCGGAGGTGAGATAGTGTAAGGGAAGTGGAGCCATTGTGGAGACTGGCAGAGGAGAGGAAACACAGTCCTTCTGCAGCATTGTGTGACGTGTAGTGTGGGGTACAGGAGGCCGGAGGTGGGATAGTGTAAGGGAAGTGGAGCCATTGTGGAGACTGGCAGAGGAGAGGAGAGGAAACACAGTCCTTCTGCAGCATTGTGTGACGTGTAGTGTGGGGTACAGGAGGCAGGAGGTGGGATAGTGTAAGGGAAGTGGAGCCATTGTGGAGACTGGCAGAGGAGAGGAAACACAGTCCTTCTGCAGCATTGTGTGATGTGGAGTGTGGGGTACAGGAGGCCGGAGGTGGGATAGTGTAAGGGAAGTGGAGCCATTGTGGAGACTGGCAGAGAGGAGAGGAAACACAGTCCTTCTGCAGCATTGTGTGACGTGTAGTGTGGGGTACAGGAGGCAGGAGGTGGGATAGTGTAAGGGAAGTGGAGCCATTGTGGAGACTGGCAGAGAGAGGAAACACAGTCCTTCTGCAGCATTGTGTGATGTGGAGTGTGGGGTACAGGAGGCCGGAGGTGGGATAGTGTAAGGGAAGTGGAGCCATTGTGGAGACTGGCAGAGGAGAGGAAACACAGTCCTTCTGCAGCATTGTGTGATGTGGAGTGTGGGTACAGGAGGCCGGAGGTGGGATAGTGTAAGGGAAGTGGAGCCATTGTGGAGACTGGCAGAGAGAGGAGAGGAAACACAGTCCTTCTGCAGCATTGTGTGACGTGGAGTGTGGGGTACAGGAGGCCGGAGGTGGGATAGTGTAAGGGAAGTGGAGCCATTGTGGAGACTGGCAGAGGGGAGAGGAAACACAGTCCTTCTGCAGCATTGTGTGATGTGGAGTGTGGGGTACAGGAGGCCGGAGGTGGGATAGTGTAAGGGAAGTGGAGCCATTGTGGAGACTGGCAGAGGAGAGGAAACACAGTCCTTCTGCAGCATTGTGTGATGTGGAGTGTGGGTACAGGAGGCCGGAGGTGGGATAGTGTAAGGGAAGTGGAGCCATTGTGGAGACTGGCAGAGAGAGGAGAGGAAACACAGTCCTTCTGCAGCATTGTGTGACGTGGAGTGTGGGGTACAGGAGGCCGGAGGTGGGATAGTGTAAGGGAAGTGGAGCCATTGTGGAGACTGGCAGAGAGGGGAGAGGAAACACAGTCCTTCTGCAGCATTGTGTGATGTGGAGTGTGGGGTACAGGAGGCCGGAGGTGGGATAGTGTAAGGGAAGTGGAGCCATTGTGGAGACTGGCAGAAAGGGAGAGGAAACACAGTCCTTCTGCAGCATTGTGTGACGTGTAGTGTGGGGTACAGGAGGCCGGAGGTGGGATAGTGTAAGGGAAGTGGAGCCATTGTGGAGACTGGCAGAGGAGAGGAAACACAGTCCTTCTGCAGCATTGTGTGATGTGGAGTGTGGGGTACAGGAGGCCGGAGGTGGGATAGTGTAAGGGAAGTGGAGCCATTGTGGAGACTGGCAGAGAGGAGAGGAAACACAGTCCTTCTGCAGCATTGTGTGACGTGGAGTGTGGGGTACAGGAGGCCGGAGGTGGGATAGTGTAAGGGAAGTGGAGCCATTGTGGAGACTGGCAGAGGGGAGAGGAAACACAGTCCTTCTGCAGCATTGTGTGATGTGGAGTGTGGGGTACAGGAGGCCGGAGGTGGGATAGAGTAAGGGAAGTGGAGCCATTGTGGAGACTGGCAGAGGAGAGGAAACACAGTCCTTCTGCAGCATTGTGTGATGTGGAGTGTGGGTACAGGAGGCCGGAGGTGGGATAGTGTAAGGGAAGTGGAGCCATTGTGGAGACTGGCAGAGAGAGGAGAGGAAACACAGTCATTCTGCAGCATTGTGTGACGTGGAGTGTGGGGTACAGGAGGCCGGAGGTGGGATAGTGTAAGGGAAGTGGAGCCATTGTGGAGACTGGCAGAGAGGGGAGAGGAAACACAGTCCTTCTGCAGCATTGTGTGATGTGGAGTGTGGGGTACAGGAGGCCGGAGGTGGGATAGTGTAAGGGAAGTGGAGCCATTGTGGAGACTGGCAGAAAGGGAGAGGAAACACAGTCCTTCTGCAGCATTGTGTGACGTGTAGTGTGGGGTACAGGAGGCCGGAGGTGGGATAGTGTAAGGGAAGTGGAGCCATTGTGGAGACTGGCAGAGAGGAGAGGAAACACAGTCCTTCTGCAGCATTGTGTGATGTGGGGTACAGGAGGCCGGAGGTGGGATAGTGTAAGGGAAGTGGAGCCATTGTGGAGACTGGCAGAGGGGAGAGGAAACACAGTCCTTCTGCAGCATTGTGTGACGTGGAGTGTGGGGTACAGGAGGCCGGAGGTGGGATAGTGTAAGGGGAGTGGAGCCATTGTGGAGACTGGCAGAGAGGAGAGGAAACACAGTCCTTCTGCAGCATTGTATAACGTGAAGTGTGGGGGAAGTGGAGCCATTGTGGAGACTGGCAGAGGGGAGAGGAAACACAGTCCTTCTGCAGCATTGTGTGACGTGTAGTGTGGGGTACAGGAGGCCGGAGGTGGGATAGTGTAAGGGAAGTGGAGCCATTGTGGAGACTGGCAGAGAGGGGGAGGAAACACAGTCCTTCTGCAGCATTGTGTGACGTGTAGGATGGGGTACAGGAGGCCGGAGGTGGGATAGTGTAAGGGAAGTGGAGCCATTGTGGAGACTGGCAGAGGAGAGGAAACACAGTCCTTCTGCAGCATTGTGTGACGTGGAGTGTGGGGTACAGGATGCCGGAGGTGGGATAGTGTAAGGGAAGTGGAGCCATTGTGGAGACTGGCAGAGAGGAGAGGAAACACAGTCCTTCTGCAGCATTGTGTGATGTGTAGTGTGGGGTACAGGAGGCCGGAGGTGGGATAGTGTAAGGGGTGTGGAGCCATTGTGGAGACTGGCAGAGGAGAGGAAACACAGTCCTTCTGCAGCATTGTGTGACGTGGAGTGTGGGGTACAGGAGGCCGGAGGTGGGATAGTGTAAGGGGAGTGGAGCCATTGTGGAGACTGGCAGAGAGAGGAGAGGAAACACAGTCCTTCTGCAGCATTGTGTGACGTGGAGTGTGGGGTACAGGAGGCCGGAGGAGGGATAGTGTAAGGGGAGTGGAGCCATTGTGGAGACTGGCAGAGAGAGGAGAGGAAACACAGTCCTTCTGCAGCATTGTGTGACGTGGAGTGTGGGGTACAGGAGGCCGGAGGTGGGATAGTGTAAGGGAAGTGGAGCCATTGTGGAGACTGGCAGAGGGGAGAGGAAACACAGTCCTTCTGCAGCATTGTGTGATGTGGAGTGTGGGGTACAGGAGGCCGGAGGTGGGATAGTGTAAGGGAAGTGGAGCCATTGTGGAGACTGGCAGAGAGGAGAGGAAACACAGTCCTTCTGCAGCATTGTGTGATGTGGAGTGTGGGGTACAGGAGGCCGGAGGTGGGATAGTGTAAGGGAAGTGGAGCCATTGTGGAGACTGGCAGAGGAGAGGAAACACAGTCCTTCTGCAGCATTGTGTGATGTGGAGTGTGGGTACAGGAGGCCGGAGGTGGGATAGTGTAAGGGAAGTGGAGCCATTGTGGAGACTGGCAGAGAGAGGAGAGGAAACACAGTCCTTCTGCAGCATTGTGTGACGTGGAGTGTGGGGTACAGGAGGCCGGAGGTGGGATAGTGTAAGGGAAGTGGAGCCATTGTGGAGACTGGCAGAGGGGAGAGGAAACACAGTCCTTCTGCAGCATTGTGTGATGTGGAGTGTGGGGTACAGGAGGCCGGAGGTGGGATAGTGTAAGGGAAGTGGAGCCATTGTGGAGACTGGCAGAGGAGAGGAAACACAGTCCTTCTGCAGCATTGTGTGATGTGGAGTGTGGGTACAGGAGGCCGGAGGTGGGATAGTGTAAGGGAAGTGGAGCCATTGTGGAGACTGGCAGAGAGAGGAGAGGAAACACAGTCCTTCTGCAGCATTGTGTGACGTGGAGTGTGGGGTACAGGAGGCCGGAGGTGGGATAGTGTAAGGGAAGTGGAGCCATTGTGGAGACTGGCAGAGGGGAGAGGAAACACAGTCCTTCTGCAGCATTGTGTGACGTGTAGTGTGGGGTACAGGAGGCCGGAGGTGGGATAGTGTAAGGGAAGTGGAGCCATTGTGGAGACTGGCAGAGAGGGGGAGGAAACACAGTCCTTCTGCAGCATTGTGTGACGTGTAGTGTGGGGTACAGGAGGCCGGAGGTGGGATAGTGTAAGGGAAGTGGAGCCATTGTGGAGACTGGCAGAGGAGAGGAGAGGAAACACAGTCCTTCTGCAGCATTGTGTGACGTGGAGTGTGGGGTACAGGAGGCCGGAGGTGGGATAGTGTAAGGGGAGTGGAGCCATTGTGGAGACTGGCAGAGGGGAGAGGAAACACAGTCCTTCTGCAGCATTGTGTGATGTGGAGTGTGGGGTACAGGAGGCCGGAGGTGGGATAGTGTAAGGGAAGTGGAGCCATTGTGGAGACTGGCAGAGAGGAGAGGAAACACAGTCCTTCTGCAGCATTGTGTGATGTGGGGTGTGGGGTACAGGAGGCCGGAGGTGGGATAGTGTAAGGGAAGTGGAGCCATTGTGGAGACTGGCAGAGGGGAGAGGAAACACAGTCCTTCTGCAGCATTGTGTGACGTGGAGTGTGGGGTACAGGAGGCCGGAGGTGGGATAGTGTAAGGGGAGTGGAGCCATTGTGGAGACTGGCAGAGAGGAGAGGAAACACAGTCCTTCTGCAGCATTGTATAACGTGAAGTGTGGGGGAAGTGGAGCAATTGTGGAGACTGGCAGAGAGGGGAGAGGAAACACAGTCCTTCGGCAGCATTGTGTGACGTGTAGTGTGGGGTACAGGAGGCCGGAGGTGGGATAGTGTAAGGGAAGTGGAGCCATTGTGGAGACTGGCAGAGGGGAGAGGAAACACAGTCCTTCTGCAGCATTGTGTGACGTGTAGTGTGGGGTACAGGAGGCCGGAGGTGGGATAGTGTAAGGGAAGTGGAGCCATTGTGGAGACTGGCAGAGAGGGGGAGGAAACACAGTCCTTCTGCAGCATTGTGTGACGTGTAGTGTGGGGTACAGGAGGCCGGAGGTGGGATAGTGTAAGGGAAGTGGAGCCATTGTGGAGACTGGCAGAGGAGAGGAGAGGAAACACAGTCCTTCTGCAGCATTGTGTGACGTGGAGTGTGGGGTACAGGAGGCCGGAGGTGGGATAGTGTAAGGGGAGTGGAGCCATTGTGGAGACTGGCAGAGGAGAGGAAACACAGTCCTTCTGCAGCATTGTGTGACGTGGAGTGTGGGGTACAGGATGCCGGAGGTGGGATAGTGTAAGGGAAGTGGAGCCATTGTGGAGACTGGCAGAGAGGAGAGGAAACACAGTCCTTCTGCAGCATTGTGTGATGTGTAGTGTGGGGTACAGGAGGCCGGAGGTGGGATAGTGTAAGGGGTGTGGAGCCATTGTGGAGACTGGCAGAGGAGAGGAAACACAGTCCTTCTGCAGCATTGTGTGACGTGGAGTGTGGGGTACAGGAGGCCGGAGGTGGGATAGTGTAAGGGGAGTGGAGCCATTGTGGAGACTGGCAGAGAGAGGAGAGGAAACACAGTCCTTCTGCAGCATTGTGTGACGTGGAGTGTGGGGTACAGGAGGCCGGAGGTGGGATAGTGTAAGGGGAGTGGAGCCATTGTGGAGACTGGCAGAGAGAGGAGAGGAAACACAGTCCTTCTGCAGCATTGTGTGACGTGGAGTGTGGGGTACAGGAGGCCGGAGGTGGGATAGTGTAAGGGGAGTGGAGCCATTGTGGAGACTGGCAGAGAGAGGAGAGGAAACACAGTCCTTCTGCAGCATTGTGTGACGTGGAGTGTGGGGTACAGGAGGCCGGAGGTGGGATAGTGTAGGGAAGTGGAGCCATTGTGGAGACTGGCAGAGGGGAGAGGAAACACAGTCCTTCTGCAGCATTGTGTGATGTGGAGTGTGGGGTACAGGAGGCCGGAGGTGGGATAGTGTAAGGGAAGTGGAGCCATTGTGGAGACTGGCAGAGAGGAGAGGAAACACAGTCCTTCTGCAGCATTGTGTGATGTGGAGTGTGGGGTACAGGAGGCCGGAGGTGGGATAGTGTAAGGGAAGTGGAGCCATTGTGGAGACTGGCAGAGGAGAGTAAACACAGTCCTTCTGCAGCATTGTGTGATGTGGAGTGTGGGTACAGGAGGCCGGAGGTGGGATAGTGTAAGGGAAGTGGAGCCATTGTGGAGACTGGCAGAGAGAGGAGAGGAAACACAGTCCTTCTGCAGCATTGTGTGACGTGGAGTGTGGGGTACAGGAGGCCGGAGGTGGGATAGTGTAAGAGAAGTGGAGCCATTGTGGAGACTGGCAGAGGGGAGAGGAAACACAGTCCTTCTGCAGCATTGTGTGATGTGGAGTGTGGGGTACAGGAGGCCGGAGGTTGGATAGTGTAAGGGAAGTGGAGCCATTGTGGAGACTGGCAGAGGAGAGGAAACACAGTCCTTCTGCAGCATTGTGTGATGTGGAGTGTGGGTACAGGAGGCCGGAGGTGGGATAGTGTAAGGGAAGTGGAGCCATTGTGGAGACTGGCAGAGAGAGGAGAGGAAACACAGTCCTTCTGCAGCATTGTGTGACGTGGAGTGTGGGGTACAGGAGGCCGGAGGTGGGATAGTGTAAGGGAAGTGGAGCCATTGTGGAGACTGGCAGAGAGGGGAGAGGAAACACAGTCCTTCTGCAGCATTGTGTGATGTGGAGTGTGGGGTACAGGAGGCCGGAGGTGGGATAGTGTAAGGGAAGTGGAGCCATTGTGGAGACTGGCAGAAAGGGAGAGGAAACACAGTCCTTCTGCAGCATTGTGTGATGTGGAGTGTGGGGTACAGGAGGCCGGAGGTGGGATAGTGTAAGGGAAGTGGAGCCATTGTGGAGACTGGCAGAGGGGAGAGGAAACACAGTCCTTCTGCAGCATTGTATAACGTGAAGTGTGGGGGAAGTGGAGCAATTGTGGAGACTGGCAGAGAGGGGAGAGGAAACACAGTCCTTCTGCAGCATTGTGTGACGTGTAGTGTGGGGTACAGGAGGCCGGAGGTGGGATAGTGTAAGGGAAGTGGAGCCATTGTGGAGACTGGCAGAGGGGAGAGGAAACACAGTCCTTCTGCAGCATTGTGTGACGTGTAGTGTGGGGTACAGGAGGCCGGAGGTGGGATAGTGTAAGGGAAGTGGAGCCATTGTGGAGACTGGCAGAGAGGGGGAGGAAACACAGTCCTTCTGCAGCATTGTGTGACGTGTAGTGTGGGGTACAGGAGGCCGGAGGTGGGATAGTGTAAGGGAAGTGGAGCCATTGTGGAGACTGGCAGAGGAGAGGAGAGGAAACACAGTCCTTCTGCAGCATTGTGTGACGTGGAGTGTGGGGTACAGGAGGCCGGAGGTGGGATAGTGTAAGGGGAGTGGAGCCATTGTGGAGACTGGCAGAGGAGAGGAAACACAGTCCTTCTGCAGCATTGTGTGACGTGGAGTGTGGGGTACAGGATGCCGGAGGTGGGATAGTGTAAGGGAAGTGGAGCCATTGTGGAGACTGGCAGAGAGGAGAGGAAACACAGTCCTTCTGCAGCATTGTGTGATGTGTAGTGTGGGGTACAGGAGGCCGGAGGTGGGATAGTGTAAGGGGTGTGGAGCCATTGTGGAGACTGGCAGAGGAGAGGAAACACAGTCCTTCTGCAGCATTGTGTGACGTGGAGTGTGGGGTACAGGAGGCCGGAGGTGGGATAGTGTAAGGGGAGTGGAGCCATTGTGGAGACTGGCAGAGAGAGGAGAGGAAACACAGTCCTTCTGCAGCATTGTGTGACGTGGAGTGTGGGGTACAGGAGGCCGGAGGTGGGATAGTGTAAGGGAAGTGGAGACATTGTGGAGACTGGCAGAGAGAGGAGAGGAAACACAGTCCTTCTGCAGCATTGTGTGACGTGGAGTGTGGGGTACAGGAGACCGGAGGTGGGATAGTGTAAGGGAAGTGGAGCCATTGTGGAGACTGGCAGAGGAGAGGAAACACAGTCCTTCTGCAGCATTGTGTGACTTGTAGTGTGGGGTACAGGAGGCCGGAGGTGGGATAGTGTAAGGGAAGTGCAGCCATTGTGGAGACTGGCAGAGAGGGAGAGGAAACACAGTCCTTCTGCAGCATTGTGTGATGTGGAGTGTGGGGTACAGGAGGCCGGAGGTGGGATAGTGTAAGGGAAGTGCAGCCATTGTGGAGACTGGCAGAGAGGGAGAGGAAACACAGTCCTTCTGCAGCATTGTGTGACGTGGAGTGTGGGGTACAGGATGCCGGAGGTGGGATAGTGTAAGGGAAGTGGAGCCATTGTGGAGACTGGCAGAGAGGAGAGGAAACACAGTCCTTCTGCAGCATTGTGTGATGTGTAGTGTGGGGTACAGGAGGCCGGAGGTGGGATAGTGTAAGGGGTGTGGAGCCATTGTGGAGACTGGCAGAGGAGAGGAAACACAGTCCTTCTGCAGCATTGTGTGACGTGGAGTGTGGGGTACAGGAGGCCGGAGGTGGGATAGTGTAAGGGGAGTGGAGCCATTGTGGAGACTGGCAGAGAGAGGAGAGGAAACACAGTCCTTCTGCAGCATTGTGTGACGTGGAGTGTGGGGTACAGGAGGCCGGAGGTGGGATAGTGTAAGGGAAGTGGAGACATTGTGGAGACTGGCAGAGAGAGGAGAGGAAACACAGTCCTTCTGCAGCATTGTGTGACGTGGAGTGTGGGGTACAGGAGACCGGAGGTGGGATAGTGTAAGGGAAGTGGAGCCATTGTGGAGACTGGCAGAGGAGAGGAAACACAGTCCTTCTGCAGCATTGTGTGACTTGTAGTGTGGGGTACAGGAGGCCGGAGGTGGGATAGTGTAAGGGAAGTGCAGCCATTGTGGAGACTGGCAGAGAGGGAGAGGAAACACAGTCCTTCTGCAGCATTGTGTGATGTGGAGTGTGGGGTACAGGAGGCCGGAGGTGGGATAGTGTAAGGGAAGTGCAGCCATTGTGGAGACTGGCAGAGAGGGAGAGGAAACACAGTCCTTCTGCAGCATTGTGTGATGTGGAGTGTGGGGTACAGGAGGCTGGAGGTGGGATAGTGTAAGGGAAGTGCAGCCATTGTGGAGACTGGCAGAGAGGGAGAGGAAACACAGTCCTTCTGCAGCATTGTGTGATGTGGAGTGTGGGGTACAGGAGGCCGGAGGTGGGATAGTGTAAGGGGAGTGGAGCCATTGTGGAGACTGGCAGAGAGGGAGAGGAAACACAGTCCTTCTGCAGCATTGTGTGACGTGGAGTGTGGGGTACAGGAGGCCGGAGGTGGGATAGTGTAAGGGGAGTGGAGCCATTGTGGAGACTGGCAGAGAGGGAGAGGAAACACAGTCCTTCTGCAGCATTGTGTGACGTGTAGTGTGGGATACAGGAGGCCGGAGGTGGGATAGTGTAAGGGGAGTGGAGCCATTGTGGAGACTGGCAGAGAGGGGAGAGGAAACACAGTCCTTCTGCAGCATTGTGTGACGTGGAGTGTGGGGTACAGGAGGCCGGAGGTGGGATAGTGTAAGGGGAGTGGAGCCATTGTGGAGACTGGCAGAAAGGGAGAGGAAACACAGTCCTTCTGCAGCATTGTGTGACGTGGAGTGTGGGGTACAGGAGGCAGGAGGTGGGATAGTGTAAGGGAAGTGGAGCCATTGTGGAGACTGGCAGAGGAGAGGAAACACAGTCCTTCTGCAGCATTGTGTGATGTGGAGTGTGGGGTACAGGAGGCCGGAGGTGGGATAGTGTAAGGGAAGTGCAGCCATTGTGGAGACTGGCAGAGAGGAGAGGAAACACAGTCCTTCTGCAGCATTGTGTGATGTGTAGTGTGGGGTATAGGAGGTGGGATAGTGTAAGGGAAGTGGAGCCATTATGGAGACTGGCAGAGAGGGAGAGGAAACACAGTCCTTCTGCAGCATTGTGTGATGTGTAGTGTGGGGTACAGGAGGCCGGAGGTGGGATAGTGTAAGGGAAGTGGAGCCATTGTGGAGACTGGCAGAGGAGAGGAAACACAGTCCTTCTGCAGCATTGTGTGATGTGGAGTGTGGGGTACAGGAGGCCGGAGGTGGGATAGTGTAAGGGAAGTGGAGCCATTGTGGAGACTGGCAGAGAGGAGAGGAAACACAGTCCTTCTGCAGCATTGTGTGATGTGGAGTGTGGGATACAGGAGGCCGGAGGTGGGACAGTGTAAGAGAAGTGGAGCCATTGTGGAGACTGGCAGAGAGGAGAGGAAACACAGTCCTTCTGCAGCATTGTGTGACGTGGAGTGTGGGGTACAGGAGGCTGGAGGTGGGATAGTGTAAGGAAAGTGGAGCCATTGTGGAGACTGGCAGAGAGGAGAGGAAACAAAGTCCTTCTGCAGCATTGTGTGACGTGGAGTGTGGGGTACAGGAGGCTGGAGTTGGGATAGTGTAAGGGAAGTGGAGCCATTGTGGAGACTGGCAGAGAGAGGGGGAGGAAACACAGTCCTTCTGCAGCATTGTGTGACGTGTAGTGTGGGGTACAGGAGGCAGGAGGTGGGATAGTGTAAGGGAAGTGGAGCCATTGTGGAGACTGGCAGAGAGGGGGAGAGGAAACACAGTCCTTCTGCAGCATTGTGTGATGTGGAGTGTGGGGTACAGGAGGCCGGAGGTGGGATAGTGTAAGGAAAGTGGAGCCATTGTGGAGACTGGCAGAGAGGAGAGGAAACACAGTACTTCTGCAGCATTGTGTGACGTGGAGTGTGGGGTACAGGTGGCAGGAGGTGGGATAGTGTAAGGGAAGTGGAGCCATTGTGGAGACTGGCAGAGAGAGGGGGAGGAAACACAGTCCTTCTGCAGCATTGTGTGACGTGTAGTGTGGGGTACAGGAGGCAGGAGGTGGGATAGTGTAAGGGAAGTGGAGCCATTGTGGAGACTGGCAGAGGAGAGTAAACACAGTCCTCCTGCAGCATTGTGTGACGTGGAGTGTGGGGTATAGGAGGCCGGAGGTGGGATAGTGTAAGGGAAGTGGAGCCATTGTGGAGACTGGCAGAGGAGAGTAAACACAGTCCTTCTGCAGCATTGTGTGACGTGTAGTGTGGGATACAGGAGGCCGGAGGTGGGATAGTGTAAGGGAAGTGGAGCCATTGTGGAGACTGGCAGAGAGGAGAGGAAACACAGTCCTTCTGCAGCATTGTGTGACGTGGAGTGTGGGGTACAGGATGCCGGAGGTGGGATAGTGTAAGGGGAGTGGAGCCATTGTGGAGACTGGCAGAGGAGAGGAAACACAGTCCTCCTGCAGCATTGTGTGACGTGTAGTGTGGGATACAGGAGGCCGGAGGTGGGATAGTGTAAGGGAAGTGGAGCCATTGTGGAGACTGGCAGAGGGGAGAGGAAACACAGTCCTTCTGCAGCATTGTGTGACGTGTAGTGTGGGATACAGGAGGCCGGAGGTGGGATAGTGTAAGGGAAGTGGAGCCATTGTGGAGACTGGCAGAGAGGAGAGGAAACACAGTCCTTCTGCAGCATTGTGTGACGTGGAGTGTGGGGTACAGGATGCCGGAGGTGGGATAGTGTAAGGGGAGTGGAGCCATTGTGGAGACTGGCAGAGGAGAGGAAACACAGTCCTCCTGCAGCATTGTGTGACGTGTAGTGTGGGATACAGGAGGCCGGAGGTGGGATAGTGTAAGGGAAGTGGAGCCATTGTGGAGACTGGCAGAGGAGAGGAAACAATCCTTTATGACTAAAGAGCGTTTAATGATGTATGTAGCACTTACCTCAGGATCAATGATGTTTGTCTGTTTCTAGAAAGCCACTGCTGGCCAAGTGTCGAATAGGATCTTTTTTTAAACTTGTGCACTTTTATATGATTAAGCATTTAAGCACAGACTTTTAATTTATTAATGTACAACTATAGGAACGGTGAGAACGGCTCTTATCCTCACAGCATGTTACATGTTAATGACTACAGTAATCTGCATAGAATGAATGACTACAGGGTAGGTGTCAAACTGTTATTTAAAGACAGATTTATCATAAGGTGCCCACACACTGTAACGACTGTATGTATAGATACATCTGATGTGCAAAAACACAAAAATTTGGTCAACATCGATCAATATGACACCATATGGTCTCCCGCAGGAGAGAAGATCAGAGGATAAGTGTAGAGAGTAGTGGGACCGCGCTTCGGATCGCTCATGAACGATATGAACTTTTTTCAGAATTATTTATCGCTAAGATGAGTCTAAATCGTTCCAATTTCCCTAAAATCGTTGTAGTGTGTGGGCTGCACAGACCCAAGAGAATTGGTGCTCATCTATGGTCAGGTCTGTTCCTGGAAGCTGGCCCGTGTGGCTGGACCTATGTCTGGTGGTATGACGGGACAGAGCTAGCTGACCGTAATTACGGAGAGAATTCCCCTTTAAGGGGGGGCTCTAGAGGTTATATGAGATACCCTCTAGGTAGTAGTGTGCCTACTCTCTGCCTAGCGTGTACCTAGTATGTGATCAATGCACAGCTGGATCTCAGCAATCAGGAGATTCCCTGGACTGATCACTGAGCTATTCATGTCTATAGAGCGTGGGCAGAAGACACAAGGGTGACAGCTCCTAGAACTCGGCCAGTCCACACAAAACTACCCCATATCTTTATTATCCCCGTGATAAGGATAACAACCAGGAAAGTACCTGATATACTGTATGAATGAATACGGAAGTGCAGTGTGGAGCGCCTGCAAGTGTAATCTTGTTCTTTCAGATTCCAATTGTAAAATAAGGATTATGGGAAATGGAAGATCCGTGGCCTCACCCTCTTTCCTATACGTTCAATGTTATTATGGAGAGTCAAAAATCGGTACAAAGCCCTTTTTGGCAGGTACAGACCTAAAAAATTGGTACTGTACCTGCCAAAAAGGTACATTCAGGAGACTGACGCTGGAATCCTGAAACCCGCCTAGTATTCCCACTCGGTTGGTGGGTAACTCAGGTGCGTATAGGGGGTCATTCAGAGTTGATCGCTCGCTAGCTACTTTTTGCAGCCGTGCAAACGAACAGTCGCTGCCCACAGGGGAGTGTCTTTTTGCTTTGCAAGTGTGCGAACGCCTGTGAAGCCGATCTCTGCAAAAAATTTTGTGCAGTTTCTGAGTAGCGCAGAACTTACTCAGCCGCTGCGATCACTTCAGCCTGTCCGGTCCCACAATTGACGTCAGACACCCGTCCTGCAAACGCTTGGACACGCCTGCGTCTTTCCAACCACTCCCTGAAAACGGTCAGTTGCCACCCACAAACGCCTTCTTCCTGTCAATCTCCCTGCGATCGGCTGTGCGAATGGATTTGTTAAATCCATCGCTCAGCAACGATCCGCTTTGTACCCGTATGACGCACATGCGCATTGTGGTGCATACGCATGCGCAGTACTGACCTGATCGCTGCGCTGCGAAAAACGTCAGCGAGCGATCAACTCGGAATGACCCCCATAGTACTGTTCTGACCTGGTGTAACTCAGGAACATATACTACCTTGTGGTATACCCGATTCTTCAGAGCTGAAGGAACTTCCTGCAAATCGGTTTTATTACTTGACGTGTTTATTGTAATACAGAGACAGTACACAAAAATATTCGCCATCAAACTTTCAATACAGCAGAGAGGAGCAATACTGCAAATTGGCCTGGAGAGGGCAGCACTTACCTGACACTTTTATACAACTCATGCAGGAGGGTTGAGAAAGCCAAAAGGACACAACATTAACATGCACACACATAATAAGATGGAACAAATGGTCTACTCACATTGTACCAGCTCTGGCTCTTCTGTAAGGAGAAAGAAAATATGTTAATATCGGTTTCTGTGAAGAGGGAGACACCACAGAGCAAAGCATCAATGAGAATTACAGGGAAAGTAGGTCACGCAGAGAGGCATCACATGACACCTCGTTATTATTACAGCGCCAGCGATTACCTCCCCGCAGTATGGCCCATGGTATAATCGCAGTATACTGTGATTACCATACAAACCATATAGAAGCGTTACACAGTAGAAGCATAAAGACAAAACAATATTCAGCCGACAGTATCCATTCTGTAGTACAATGAGGCACACGGAGCCCCATGTCTCATTGATGTCACAACAATTAGTGGTCCTTATCTGCCGTCAAATTCTATGTTTCTATTTTACAAAAAAATTGATCCGGCCTACCTGTGTGTAGTTGGCCAATCTGATGTATCTATGATCTATTATTTATATCATATTGTTAACAATGTAGCACCAGGCAAGACAAAAAACCACTGTATAGTGTGATTAAAGAGGGTGCCAGTAGAGGGCGCTACATACATCAGCGTGTGGTCCCTAATGCATTGCATCCAGACATGAAGAACTACGTGATGGAAGAACAAGAGATGAGCAATGTAGCTGCAACGGTTTCTGAAAATAAAATGTAACGTCAGGACTGTCTGTTCTGCAGAGGTGCAGGTGATACAAGCTGCCAGTCACACAATCAGGTGAATCATGTAGGTCTTTGGGCCTGATTCAGTAAGGATAGCAGATGCTGGGGCCGCCCATCGCCGGACAAGGCCGCCCAGCATACTGACCGGCGCCTCCCCCCGTTGAACAAGCAGAAAATGCGATCACATCACAATTTTTGCTTGTTAGCAGAAACTAAGGAAGCCTCCTGCCGGCGCAACTTAGCTGCGCCTGCAGGAGACCCGCCACCATCTTCCTGATCGCAGCCGCCATGATCATGCCCCCAACACGCCCCCATTTGGCTGCATCCGCTTCCTGTTCGCACTGGCCCCGCTCCACTCCGTCCTTTCCCTGGAAATGGAGCATTGCCTGCACCCCCCCCCCCCCCCGCCCCCACCTCTGCCTGATCGACAGGCAGAGACGATCACATTTTCTGTGACCCCCACGCAGAAAGTGCAAGCGCATGCGCCCGCATCTTTTTCACAAAAATTCCGGTTGGATCGCACACTGAGATCCAACCTGAAATAGGCCCTTTATTACACTACGGATGATCACTGTGTACTGTACTGTACTGTATTATGCTGTGTGGGGTGGGTATAAGGGAAGTCTGCCCATAACAAAAAATAAAGGAGAAGTTCCAAGAGGAATGGTTAGGGTTAGGCTGCAGGTCCGCTCAAAGGATCAGTTTACAGATAGAGCCCCGCTCCCGGCGTCCGTGTACAGATAGAGCCCCGCTCCCGGCGTCAGTGTACAGATAGAGCCCCGCTCCCGGCGTCAGTGTACAGATAGAGCCCCGCTCCCGGCGTCAGTGTACAGATAGAGCCCCGCTCCCGGCGTCAGTGTACAGATAGAGCCCCGCTCCCGGCGTCAGTGTACAGATAGAGCCCCGCTCCCGGCGTCAGTGTACAGATAGAGCCCCGCTCCTGGTGTCAGTGTACAGATAGAGCCCCGCTCCCGGCGTCAGTGTACAGATAGAGCACCGCTCCCGGCTCAGTGTACAGATAGAGCCCCGCTCCCGGTGTCAGTGTACAGATAGAGCCCCGCTCCCGGCGTCAGTGTACAGATAGAGCCCCGCTCCTGGTGTCAGTGTACAGATAGAGCCCTACTCCCGGCGTCAGTGTACAGATAGAGCACCGCTCCCGGCTCAGTGTACAGATAGAGCCCCGCTCCCGGTGTCAGTGTACAGATAGAGCCCCGCTCCCGGCGTCAGTGTACAGATAGAGCACCGCTCCCGGCTCAGTGTACAGATAGAGCCCCGCTCCCGGTGTCAGTGTACAGATAGAGCCCCGCTCCCGGCGTCAGTGTACAGATAGAGCCCTACTCCCGGCGTCAGTGTACAGATAGAGCCCCGCTCCCGGCGTCAGTGTACAGATAGAGCACCGCTCCCGGCTCAGTGTACAGATAGAGCCCCGCTCCCGGTGTCAGTGTACAGATAGAGCCCTACTCCCGGCGTCAGTTTACAGATAGAGCCCCGCTCCCGGCGTCAGTGTACAGATAGAGCACCGCTCCCGGCTCAGTGTACAGATAGAGCCCCGCTCCCGGTGTCAGTGTACAGATAGAGCCCCGCTCCCGGCGTCAGTGTACAGATAGTGCTCCTGGCGTCAGTGTACAGATAGAACCCCGCTCCCAGCATAAGTGTACAGATAGAACCCCGCTCCCAGCATCAGCGTACAGATAGAGCCCTGCTCCCGGCGTCAGTGTACAGACAGAACCCCGCTCCCGGCGTCAGTGTACAGATAGAGTGGCGTCAGTGTACAGATAGAGCCCCGCTCCCGGCTCAGTGTACAGATAGAGCCCCGCTCCCGGCGTCAGTGTACAGATAGAGCCCCGCTCCTGGTGTCAGTGTACAGATAGAGCCCTACTCCCGGCGTCAGTGTACAGATAGAGCACCGCTCCCGGCTCAGTGTACAGATAGAGCCCCGCTCCCGGTGTCAGTGTACAGATAGAGCCCCGCTCCCGGCGTCAGTGTACAGATAGAGCACCGCTCCCGGCTCAGTGTACAGATAGAGCCCCGCTCCCGGTGTCAGTGTACAGATAGAGCCCCGCTCCCGGCGTCAGTGTACAGATAGAGCCCTACTCCCGGCGTCAGTGTACAGATAGAGCCCCGCTCCCGGCGTCAGTGTACAGATAGAGCACCGCTCCCGGCTCAGTGTACAGATAGAGCCCCGCTCCCGGTGTCAGTGTACAGATAGAGCCCTACTCCCGACGTCAGTTTACAGATAGAGCCCCGCTCCCGGCGTCAGTGTACAGATAGAGCACCGCTCCCGGCTCAGTGTACAGATAGAGCCCCGCTCCCGGTGTCAGTGTACAGATAGAGCCCCGCTCCCGGCGTCAGTGTACAGATAGTGCTCCTGGCGTCAGTGTACAGATAGAACCCCGCTCCCAGCATAAGTGTACAGATAGAACCCCGCTCCCAGCATCAGCGTACAGATAGAGCCCTGCTCCCGGCGTCAGTGTACAGACAGAACCCCGCTCCCGGCGTCAGTGTACAGATAGAGTGGCGTCAGTGTACAGATAGAGCCCCGCTCCCGGCTCAGTGTACAGATAGAGCCCTGCTCCCGGCGTCAGTGTACAGATAGAGCCCCGCTCCTGGTGTCAGTGTACAGATAGAGCCCCGCTCCCGGCGTCAGTGTACAGATGGAGCACCGCTCCCGGCTCAGTGTACAGATAGAGCCCTGCTCCCGGCGTCAGTGTACAGATAGAGCCCCGCTCCTGGTGTCAGTGTACAGATAGAGCCCCGCTCCCGGCTCAGTGTACAGATAGAGCCCTGCTCCCGGCGTCAGTGTACAGATAGAGCCCCGCTCCCGGTGTCAGTGTACAGATAGAGCCCTACTCCCGGCGTCAGTTTACAGATAGAGCCCCGCTCCCGGCGTCAGTGTACAGATAGAGCACCGCTCCCGGCTCAGTGTACAGATAGAGCCCCGCTCCCGGTGTCAGTGTACAGATAAAGCCCCGCTCCCGGCGTCAGTGTACAGATAGTGCTCCTGGCGTCAGTGTACAGATAGAACCCCGCTCTCAGCATAAGTGTACAGATAGAACCCCGCTCCCAGCATCAGCGTACAGATAGAGCCCCGCTCCCGGCTCAGTGTACAGATAGAGCCCTGCTCCCGGCGTCAGTGTACAGATAGAGCCCCGCTCCTGGTGTCAGTGTACAGATAGAGCCCCGCTCCCGGCTCAGTGTACAGATAGAGCCCTGCTCCCGGCGTCAGTGTACAGATAGAGCCCCGCTCCTGGTGTCAGTGTACAGATAGAGCCCCGCTCCCGGCTCAGTGTACAGATAGAGCCCCGCTCCCGGCGTCAGTGTACAGATAGAGCCCCGCTCCTGGTTTCAGTGTACAGATAGAGCCCCGCTCCTAGTATCAGTGTACAGATAGTGCTCCTGGCGTCAGTGTACAGATAGAGCACCGCTCCCGGCGTCAGTGTACAGATAGAGCCTCGCTCCCGGTGTCAGTGTACAGATAGAGACCCGCTCCCGGTGTCAGTGTACAGATAGAGCCCCGCTCCCGGTGTCAGTGTACAGATAGAGCCCCGCTCCCGGCGTCAGTGTACAGATAGTGCTCCTGGCGTCAGTGTACAGATAGAACCCCGCTCCCAGCATAAGTGTACAGATAGAACCCCGCTCCCAGCATCAGCGTACAGATAGAGCCCTGCTCCCGGCGTCAGTGTACAGACAGAACCCCGCTCCCGGCGTCAGTGTACAGATAGAGTGGCGTCAGTGTACAGATAGAGCCCCGCTCCCGGCTCAGTGTACAGATAGAGCCCTGCTCCCGGCGTCAGTGTACAGATAGAGCCCCGCTCCTGGTGTCAGGGTACAGATAGAGCCCCGCTCCCGGTGTCAGTGTACAGATAGAGCCCCGCTCCTGGTGTCAGGGTACAGACAGAGCCCCGCTCCCGGTGTCAGTGTACAGATAGAGCCCCGCTCCTGGTGTCAGTGTACAGATAGAGCCCCGCTCCCGGCGTCAGTGTACAGATAGAGCCCCGCTCCCGGCGTCAGTGTACAGATAGAGCACCGCTCCCGGCTCAGTGTACAGATAGAGCCCTGCTCCTGGTGTCAGTGTACAGATAGAGCCCAGCTCCCGGCTCAGTGTACAGATAGAGCCCCACTCCCGGCGTCAGTGTACAGATAGTGCCCCGCTCCCGGCGTCTGTACAGATAGAGCCCCGCTCCCGACGTCAGTGTACAGATAGCGCCCCGCTCCCGGCGTCAGTGTACAGACAGAATCCCGCTCCCGGCGTCAGTGTACAGATAGAGTGGTGTCAGTGTACAGTTAGAGCCCCGCTCCCGGCTCAATGTACAGATAGAGCCCTGCTCCCGGCGTCAGTGTACAGATAGAGCCCCGCTCCTGGTGTCAGTGTACAGATAGAGCCCCGCTCCCGGCTCAGTGTACAGATAGAGCCCTGCTCCCGGCGTCAGTGTACAGATAGAGCCCCGCTCCTGGTGTCAGTGTACAGATAGAGCCCCGCTCCCGGTGTCAGTGTACAGATAGAGCCCCGCTCCCGGCATAAGTGTACAGATAGAACCCCGCTCCCAGCATCAGCGTACAGATAGAGCCCTGCTCCCGGCGTCAGTATACAGACAGAACCCCGCTCCCGGCGTCAGTGTACAGATAGAGTGGCGTCAGTGTACAGATAGAGCCCCGCTCCCGGCTCAGTGTACAGATAGAGCCCTGCTCCCGGCGTCAGTGTACAGATAGAGCCCCGCTCCTGGTGTCAGTGTACAGATAGAGCCCCGCTCCCGGCTCAGTGTACAGATAGAGCCCCGCTCCCGGCGTCAGTGTACAGATAGAGCCCCGCTCCCGGCGTCAGTGTACAGATAGAGCCCCGCTCCTGGTGTCAGTGTACAGACAGAGCCCCGCTCCCGGCGTCAGTGTACAGATAGAGCCCCGCTCCTGGTGTCAGTGTACAGATAGAGCCCCGCTCCCGGCGTCAGTGTACAGATAGAGCCCCGCTCCCGGCGTCAGTGTACAGATAGAGCACCGCTCCCGGCTCAGTGTACAGATAGAGCCCCGCTCCCGGCGTCAGTGTACAGATAGAGCCCCGCTCCCGGCGTCAGTGTACAGATAGAGCCCCACTCCCGGCGTCAGTGTACAGATAGTGCCCCGCTCCCGGCGTCTGTACAGATAGAGCCCCGCTCCCGACGTCAGTGTACAGATAGCGCCCCGCTCCCGGCGTCAGTGTACAGACAGAATCCCGCTCCCGGCGTCAGTGTACAGATAGAGTGGCGTCAGTGTACAGTTAGAGCCCCGCTCCCGGCTCAATGTACAGATAGAGCCCTGCCCCCGGCGTCAGTGTACAGATAGAGCCCCGCTCCCGGCTCAGTGTACAGATAGAGCCCTGCTCCCGGCGTCAGTGTACAGATAGAGCCCCGCTCCTGGTGTCAGTGTACAGATAGAGCCCCGCTCCCGGCTCAGTGTACAGATAGAGCCCTGCTCCCGGCGTCAGTGTACAGATAGAGCCCCGCTCCTGGTGTCAGTGTACAGATAGAGCCCCGCTCCCGGTGTCAGTGTACAGATAGAGCCCCGCTCCCGGCGTCAGTGTACAGATAGAGCACCGCTCCCGGCTCAGTGTACAGATAGAGCCCCGCTCCCGGTGTCAGTGTACAGATAGAGCCCCGCTCCCGGCGTCAGTGTACAGATAGTGCTCCTGGCGTCAGTGTACAGATAGAACCCCGCTCCCAGCATAAGTGTACAGATAGAACCCCGCTCCCAGCATCAGCGTACAGATAGAGCCCTGCTCCCGGCGTCAGTGTACAGACAGAACCCCGCTCCCGGCGTCAGTGTACAGATAGAGTGGCGTCAGTGTACAGATAGAGCCCCGCTCCCGGCTCAGTGTACAGATAGAGCCCTGCTCCCGGCGTCAGTGTACAGATAGAGCCCCGCTCCTGGTGTCAGTGTACAGATAGAGCCCTACTCCCGGCGTCAGTGTACAGATAGAGCACCGCTCCCGGCTCAGTGTACAGATAGAGCCCCGCTCCCGGTGTCAGTGTACAGATAGAGCCCCGCTCCCGGCGTCAGTGTACAGATAGAGCACCGCTCCCGGCTCAGTGTACAGATAGAGCCCCGCTCCCGGTGTCAGTGTACAGATAGAGCCCCGCTCCCGGCGTCAGTGTACAGATAGTGCTCCTGGCGTCAGTGTACAGATAGAACCCCGCTCCCAGCATAAGTGTACAGATAGAACCCCGCTCCCAGCATCAGCGTACAGATAGAGCCCTGCTCCCGGCGTCAGTGTACAGACAGAACCCCGCTCCCGGCGTCAGTGTACAGATAGAGTGGCGTCAGTGTACAGATAGAGCCCCGCTCCCGGCTCAGTGTACAGATAGAGCCCCGCTCCCGGCGTCAGTGTACAGATAGAGCCCCGCTCCTGGTGTCAGTGTACAGATAGAGCCCTACTCCCGGCGTCAGTGTACAGATAGAGCACCGCTCCCGGCTCAGTGTACAGATAGAGCCCCGCTCCCGGTGTCAGTGTACAGATAGAGCCCCGCTCCCGGCGTCAGTGTACAGATAGAGCACCGCTCCCGGCTCAGTGTACAGATAGAGCCCCGCTCCCGGTGTCAGTGTACAGATAGAGCCCCGCTCCCGGCGTCAGTGTACAGATAGAGCCCTACTCCCGGCGTCAGTGTACAGATAGAGCCCCGCTCCCGGCGTCAGTGTACAGATAGAGCACCGCTCCCGGCTCAGTGTACAGATAGAGCCCCGCTCCCGGTGTCAGTGTACAGATAGAGCCCTACTCCCGACGTCAGTTTACAGATAGAGCCCCGCTCCCGGCGTCAGTGTACAGATAGAGCACCGCTCCCGGCTCAGTGTACAGATAGAGCCCCGCTCCCGGTGTCAGTGTACAGATAGAGCCCCGCTCCCGGCGTCAGTGTACAGATAGTGCTCCTGGCGTCAGTGTACAGATAGAACCCCGCTCCCAGCATAAGTGTACAGATAGAACCCCGCTCCCAGCATCAGCGTACAGATAGAGCCCTGCTCCCGGCGTCAGTGTACAGACAGAACCCCGCTCCCGGCGTCAGTGTACAGATAGAGTGGCGTCAGTGTACAGATAGAGCCCCGCTCCCGGCTCAGTGTACAGATAGAGCCCTGCTCCCGGCGTCAGTGTACAGATAGAGCCCCGCTCCTGGTGTCAGTGTACAGATAGAGCCCCGCTCCCGGCGTCAGTGTACAGATGGAGCACCGCTCCCGGCTCAGTGTACAGATAGAGCCCTGCTCCCGGCGTCAGTGTACAGATAGAGCCCCGCTCCTGGTGTCAGTGTACAGATAGAGCCCCGCTCCCGGCTCAGTGTACAGATAGAGCCCTGCTCCCGGCGTCAGTGTACAGATAGAGCCCCGCTCCCGGTGTCAGTGTACAGATAGAGCCCTACTCCCGGCGTCAGTTTACAGATAGAGCCCCGCTCCCGGCGTCAGTGTACAGATAGAGCACCGCTCCCGGCTCAGTGTACAGATAGAGCCCCGCTCCCGGTGTCAGTGTACAGATAAAGCCCCGCTCCCGGCGTCAGTGTACAGATAGTGCTCCTGGCGTCAGTGTACAGATAGAACCCCGCTCTCAGCATAAGTGTACAGATAGAACCCCGCTCCCAGCATCAGCGTACAGATAGAGCCCCGCTCCCGGCTCAGTGTACAGATAGAGCCCTGCTCCCGGCGTCAGTGTACAGATAGAGCCCCGCTCCTGGTGTCAGTGTACAGATAGAGCCCCGCTCCCGGCTCAGTGTACAGATAGAGCCCTGCTCCCGGCGTCAGTGTACAGATAGAGCCCCGCTCCTGGTGTCAGTGTACAGATAGAGCCCCGCTCCCGGCTCAGTGTACAGATAGAGCCCCGCTCCCGGCGTCAGTGTACAGATAGAGCCCCGCTCCTGGTTTCAGTGTACAGATAGAGCCCCGCTCCTAGTATCAGTGTACAGATAGTGCTCCTGGCGTCAGTGTACAGATAGAGCACCGCTCCCGGCGTCAGTGTACAGATAGAGCCTCGCTCCCGGTGTCAGTGTACAGATAGAGACCCGCTCCCGGTGTCAGTGTACAGATAGAGCCCCGCTCCCGGTGTCAGTGTACAGATAGAGCCCCGCTCCCGGCGTCAGTGTACAGATAGTGCTCCTGGCGTCAGTGTACAGATAGAACCCCGCTCCCAGCATAAGTGTACAGATAGAACCCCGCTCCCAGCATCAGCGTACAGATAGAGCCCTGCTCCCGGCGTCAGTGTACAGACAGAACCCCGCTCCCGGCGTCAGTGTACAGATAGAGCCCCGCTCCCGGCTCAGTGTACAGATAGAGCCCTGCTCCCGGCGTCAGTGTACAGATAGAGCCCCGCTCCTGGTGTCAGGGTACAGATAGAGCCCCGCTCCCGGTGTCAGTGTACAGATAGAGCCCCGCTCCTGGTGTCAGGGTACAGACAGAGCCCCGCTCCCGGTGTCAGTGTACAGATAGAGCCCCGCTCCTGGTGTCAGTGTACAGATAGAGCCCCGCTCCCGGCGTCAGTGTACAGATAGAGCCCCGCTCCCGGCGTCAGTGTACAGATAGAGCACCGCTCCCGGCTCAGTGTACAGATAGAGCCCTGCTCCTGGTGTCAGTGTACAGATAGAGCCCAGCTCCCGGCTCAGTGTACAGATAGAGCCCCACTCCCGGCGTCAGTGTACAGATAGTGCCCCGCTCCCGGCGTCTGTACAGATAGAGCCCCGCTCCCGACGTCAGTGTACAGATAGCGCCCCGCTCCCGGCGTCAGTGTACAGACAGAATCCCGCTCCCGGCGTCAGTGTACAGATAGAGTGGTGTCAGTGTACAGTTAGAGCCCCGCTCCCGGCTCAATGTACAGATAGAGCCCTGCTCCCGGCGTCAGTGTACAGATAGAGCCCCGCTCCTGGTGTCAGTGTACAGATAGAGCCCCGCTCCCGGCTCAGTGTACAGATAGAGCCCTGCTCCCGGCGTCAGTGTACAGATAGAGCCCCGCTCCTGGTGTCAGTGTACAGATAGAGCCCCGCTCCCGGTGTCAGTGTACAGATAGAGCCCCGCTCCCGGCATAAGTGTACAGATAGAACCCCGCTCCCAGCATCAGCGTACAGATAGAGCCCTGCTCCCGGCGTCAGTATACAGACAGAACCCCGCTCCCGGCGTCAGTGTACAGATAGAGTGGCGTCAGTGTACAGATAGAGCCCCGCTCCCGGCTCAGTGTACAGATAGAGCCCTGCTCCCGGCGTCAGTGTACAGATAGAGCCCCGCTCCTGGTGTCAGTGTACAGATAGAGCCCCGCTCCCGGCTCAGTGTACAGATAGAGCCCCGCTCCCGGCGTCAGTGTACAGATAGAGCCCCGCTCCCGGCGTCAGTGTACAGATAGAGCCCCGCTCCTGGTGTCAGTGTACAGACAGAGCCCCGCTCCCGGCGTCAGTGTACAGATAGAGCCCCGCTCCTGGTGTCAGTGTACAGATAGAGCCCCGCTCCCGGCGTCAGTGTACAGATAGAGCCCCGCTCCCGGCGTCAGTGTACAGATAGAGCACCGCTCCCGGCTCAGTGTACAGATAGAGCCCCGCTCCCGGCGTCAGTGTACAGATAGAGCCCCGCTCCCGGCGTCAGTGTACAGATAGAGCCCCACTCCCGGCGTCAGTGTACAGATAGTGCCCCGCTCCCGGCGTCTGTACAGATAGAGCCCCGCTCCCGACGTCAGTGTACAGATAGCGCCCCGCTCCCGGCGTCAGTGTACAGACAGAATCCCGCTCCCGGCGTCAGTGTACAGATAGAGTGGCGTCAGTGTACAGTTAGAGCCCCGCTCCCGGCTCAATGTACAGATAGAGCCCTGCCCCCGGCGTCAGTGTACAGATAGAGCCCCGCTCCCGGCTCAGTGTACAGATAGAGCCCTGCTCCCGGCGTCAGTGTACAGATAGAGCCCCGCTCCTGGTGTCAGTGTACAGATAGAGCCCCGCTCCCGGCTCAGTGTACAGATAGAGCCCTGCTCCCGGCGTCAGTGTACAGATAGAGCCCCGCTCCTGGTGTCAGTGTACAGATAGAGCCCCGCTCCCGGTGTCAGTGTACAGATAGAGCCCCGCTCCCGGCGTCAGTGTACAGATAGAGCACCGCTCCCGGCTCAGTGTACAGATAGAGCCCCGCTCCCGGTGTCAGTGTACAGATAGAGCCCCGCTCCCGGCGTCAGTGTACAGATAGTGCTCCTGGCGTCAGTGTACAGATAGAACCCCGCTCCCAGCATAAGTGTACAGATAGAACCCCGCTCCCAGCATCAGCGTACAGATAGAGCCCTGCTCCCGGCGTCAGTGTACAGACAGAACCCCGCTCCCGGCGTCAGTGTACAGATAGAGTGGCGTCAGTGTACAGATAGAGCCCCGCTCCCGGCTCAGTGTACAGATAGAGCCCTGCTCCCGGCGTCAGTGTACAGATAGAGCCCCGCTCCTGGTGTCAGTGTACAGATAGAGCCCCGCTCCCGGCGTCAGTGTACAGATGGAGCACCGCTCCCGGCTCAGTGTACAGATAGAGCCCTGCTCCCGGCGTCAGTGTACAGATAGAGCCCCGCTCCTGGTGTCAGTGTACAGATAGAGCCCCGCTCCCGGCTCAGTGTACAGATAGAGCCCTGCTCCCGGCGTCAGTGTACAGATAGAGCCCCGCTCCCGGTGTCAGTGTACAGATAGAGCCCTACTCCCGGCGTCAGTTTACAGATAGAGCCCCGCTCCCGGCGTCAGTGTACAGATAGAGCACCGCTCCCGGCTCAGTGTACAGATAGAGCCCCGCTCCCGGTGTCAGTGTACAGATAAAGCCCCGCTCCCGGCGTCAGTGTACAGATAGTGCTCCTGGCGTCAGTGTACAGATAGAACCCCGCTCTCAGCATAAGTGTACAGATAGAACCCCGCTCCCAGCATCAGCGTACAGATAGAGCCCCGCTCCCGGCTCAGTGTACAGATAGAGCCCTGCTCCCGGCGTCAGTGTACAGATAGAGCCCCGCTCCTGGTGTCAGTGTACAGATAGAGCCCCGCTCCCGGCTCAGTGTACAGATAGAGCCCTGCTCCCGGCGTCAGTGTACAGATAGAGCCCCGCTCCTGGTGTCAGTGTACAGATAGAGCCCCGCTCCCGGCTCAGTGTACAGATAGAGCCCCGCTCCCGGCGTCAGTGTACAGATAGAGCCCCGCTCCTGGTTTCAGTGTACAGATAGAGCCCCGCTCCTAGTATCAGTGTACAGATAGTGCTCCTGGCGTCAGTGTACAGATAGAGCACCGCTCCCGGCGTCAGTGTACAGATAGAGCCTCGCTCCCGGTGTCAGTGTACAGATAGAGACCCGCTCCCGGTGTCAGTGTACAGATAGAGCCCCGCTCCCGGTGTCAGTGTACAGATAGAGCCCCGCTCCCGGCGTCAGTGTACAGATAGTGCTCCTGGCGTCAGTGTACAGATAGAACCCCGCTCCCAGCATAAGTGTACAGATAGAACCCCGCTCCCAGCATCAGCGTACAGATAGAGCCCTGCTCCCGGCGTCAGTGTACAGACAGAACCCCGCTCCCGGCGTCAGTGTACAGATAGAGTGGCGTCAGTGTACAGATAGAGCCCCGCTCCCGGCTCAGTGTACAGATAGAGCCCTGCTCCCGGCGTCAGTGTACAGATAGAGCCCCGCTCCTGGTGTCAGGGTACAGATAGAGCCCCGCTCCCGGTGTCAGTGTACAGATAGAGCCCCGCTCCTGGTGTCAGGGTACAGACAGAGCCCCGCTCCCGGTGTCAGTGTACAGATAGAGCCCCGCTCCTGGTGTCAGTGTACAGATAGAGCCCCGCTCCCGGCGTCAGTGTACAGATAGAGCCCCGCTCCCGGCGTCAGTGTACAGATAGAGCACCGCTCCCGGCTCAGTGTACAGATAGAGCCCTGCTCCTGGTGTCAGTGTACAGATAGAGCCCAGCTCCCGGCTCAGTGTACAGATAGAGCCCCACTCCCGGCGTCAGTGTACAGATAGTGCCCCGCTCCCGGCGTCTGTACAGATAGAGCCCCGCTCCCGACGTCAGTGTACAGATAGCGCCCCGCTCCCGGCGTCAGTGTACAGACAGAATCCCGCTCCCGGCGTCAGTGTACAGATAGAGTGGTGTCAGTGTACAGTTAGAGCCCCGCTCCCGGCTCAATGTACAGATAGAGCCCTGCTCCCGGCGTCAGTGTACAGATAGAGCCCCGCTCCTGGTGTCAGTGTACAGATAGAGCCCCGCTCCCGGCTCAGTGTACAGATAGAGCCCTGCTCCCGGCGTCAGTGTACAGATAGAGCCCCGCTCCTGGTGTCAGTGTACAGATAGAGCCCCGCTCCCGGTGTCAGTGTACAGATAGAGCCCCGCTCCCGGCATAAGTGTACAGATAGAACCCCGCTCCCAGCATCAGCGTACAGATAGAGCCCTGCTCCCGGCGTCAGTATACAGACAGAACCCCGCTCCCGGCGTCAGTGTACAGATAGAGTGGCGTCAGTGTACAGATAGAGCCCCGCTCCCGGCTCAGTGTACAGATAGAGCCCTGCTCCCGGCGTCAGTGTACAGATAGAGCCCCGCTCCTGGTGTCAGTGTACAGATAGAGCCCCGCTCCCGGCTCAGTGTACAGATAGAGCCCCGCTCCCGGCGTCAGTGTACAGATAGAGCCCCGCTCCCGGCGTCAGTGTACAGATAGAGCCCCGCTCCTGGTGTCAGTGTACAGACAGAGCCCCGCTCCCGGCGTCAGTGTACAGATAGAGCCCCGCTCCTGGTGTCAGTGTACAGATAGAGCCCCGCTCCCGGCGTCAGTGTACAGATAGAGCCCCGCTCCCGGCGTCAGTGTACAGATAGAGCACCGCTCCCGGCTCAGTGTACAGATAGAGCCCCGCTCCCGGCGTCAGTGTACAGATAGAGCCCCGCTCCCGGCGTCAGTGTACAGATAGAGCCCCACTCCCGGCGTCAGTGTACAGATAGTGCCCCGCTCCCGGCGTCTGTACAGATAGAGCCCCGCTCCCGACGTCAGTGTACAGATAGCGCCCCGCTCCCGGCGTCAGTGTACAGACAGAATCCCGCTCCCGGCGTCAGTGTACAGATAGAGTGGCGTCAGTGTACAGTTAGAGCCCCGCTCCCGGCTCAATGTACAGATAGAGCCCTGCCCCCGGCGTCAGTGTACAGATAGAGCCCCGCTCCCGGCTCAGTGTACAGATAGAGCCCTGCTCCCGGCGTCAGTGTACAGATAGAGCCCCGCTCCTGGTGTCAGTGTACAGATAGAGCCCCGCTCCCGGCTCAGTGTACAGATAGAGCCCTGCTCCCGGCGTCAGTGTACAGATAGAGCCCCGCTCCTGGTGTCAGTGTACAGATAGAGCCCCGCTCCCGGTGTCAGTGTACAGATAGAGCCCCGCTCCCGGCGTCAGTGTACAGATAGTGCTCCTGGCGTCAGTGTACAGATAGAGCCCCGCTCCCAGCATAAGTGTACAGATAGAACCCCGCTCCCAGCATCAGCGTACAGACAGAGCCCTGCTCCCGGCGTCAGTATACAGACAGAACCCCGCTCCCGGCGTCAGTGTACAGATAGAGTGGCGTCAGTGTACAGATAGAGCCCCGCTCCCGGCTCAGTGTACAGATAGAGCCCTGCTCCCGGCGTCAGTGTACAGATAGAGCCCCGCTCCTGGTGTCAGTGTACAGATAGAGCCCCGCTCCCGGTGTCAGTATACAGACAGAACCCCGCTCCCGGCGTCAGTGTACAGATAGAGTGGCGTCAGTGTACAGATAGAGCCCCGCTCCCGGCGTCAGTATACAGACAGAACCCCGCTCCCGGCGTCAGAGTACAGATAGAGTGGCGTCAGTGTACAGATAGAGCCCCGCTCCCGGCTCAGTGTACAGATAGAGCCCTGCTCCCGGCTCAGTGTACAGATAGAGCCCTGCTCCCGGCGTCAGTGTACAGATAGAGCCCCGCTCCTGGCGTCAGTGTACAGATAGAGCCCCGCTCCCGGCTCAGTGTACAGATAGAGCCCCGCTCCCGGCGTCAGTGTACAGATAGAGCCCCGCTCCTGGTTTCAGTGTACAGATAGAGCCCCGCTCCTAGTATCAGTGTACAGATAGTGCTCCTGGCGTCAGTGTACAGATAGAGCACCGCTCCCGGCGTCAGTGTACAGATAGAGCCTCGCTCCTGGTTTCAGTGTACAGATAGAGCCCCGCTCCCGGTGTCAGTGTACAGATAGAGCCCCGCTCCCGGTGTCAGTGTACAGATAGAGCCCCGCTCCCGGCGTCAGTGTACAGATAGTGCTCCTGGCGTCAGTGTACAGATAGAACCCCGCTCCCAGCATAAGTGTACAGATAGAACCCCGCTCCCAGCATCAGCGTACAGATAGAGCCCTGCTCCCGGCGTCAGTGTACAGACAGAGCCCCGTTCCTAGTATCAGTGTACAGATAGTGCTCCTCGCGTCAGTGTACAGATAGAGCCCCGTTCCTAGTGTCAGTGTACAGATAGTGCTCCCGGCGTCAGTGTACAGATAGAGCCCCGCTCCCGGCGTCAGTGTACAGATAGAACCCCGCTCCCGGTGTCAGCGTACAGATAGAGCCCCGCTCCCGGCGTCAGTGTACAGATAGAGGCCGGCTCCCGGCGTCAGTGTACAGATAGAGCCCCGCTCCCGGCGTCAGTGTACAGACAGAGCCCCGCTCCCGGTGTCAGTGTACAGACAGAGCCCCGCTCCCGGCGTCAGCGTACAGACAGAGCCCCGCTCCCGGCGTCAGTGTACAGACAGAGCCCGCTCCCGGCGTCAGCGTACAGACAGAGCCCCGCTCCCGGCGTCAGCGTACAGATAGAGCCCCGCTCCCGGCGTCAGTGTACAGATAGAGGCCGGCTCCCGACGTCAGTGTACAGACAGAGCCCCGCTCCCGGCGCCAGTGTACAGACAGAGCCCCGCTCCCGACGTCAGTGTACAGATAGAGGCCGGCTCCCGGCGTCAGTGTACAGACAGAGCCCTGCTCCCGGCGTCAGTGTACAGATAGAGCCCCGCTCCTGGCGTCAGTGTACAGACAGAGCCCCGCTCCCGGCGTCAGTGTACAGACAGAGCCCCGCTCCCGGCGTCAGTGTACAGACAGAGCCCCGCTCCCGGCGTCAGTGTACAGACAGAGCCCCGCTCCCGACGTCAGTGTACAGACAGAGCCCCGCTCCCGGCGTCAGTGTACAGACAGAGCCCCGCTCCCGGCGTCAGTGTACAGATAGAGCCCCGCTCCCGGCGTCAGTGTACAGATAGAGCCCCTTTCCCGGTGTCAGTGTACAGATAGAGCCCCTCTCCCGGCGTCAGTGTACAGACAGAGCCCCGCTCCCGGCGTCAGTGTACAGATAGAGCCCCTCTCCCGGTGTCAGTGTACAGACAGAACCCCGCTCCCGGCGTCCGTGTACAGACAGAGCCCCGCTCCCGGCGTCAGTGTACAGATAGAGCCCCGCTCCCGGCGTCAGTGTACAGATAGAGCCCCTTTCCCGGCGTCAGTGTACAGATAGAGCCCCTCTCCCGGCGTCAGTGTACAGACAGAACCCCGCTCCCGGCGTCCGTGTACAGACAGAGCCCCGCTCCCGGCGTCAGTGTACAGATAGAGCCCCTTTCCCGGCGTCAGTGTACAGATAGAGCCCCTCTCCCGGTGTCAGTGTACAGATAGAGCCCCTTTCCCGGCGTCAGTGTACAGATAGAGCCCCGCTCCCGGCGTCAGTGTACAGATAGAGCCCCTTTCCCGGCGTCAGTGTACAGACAGAGCCCCGCTCCCGGCGTCAGTGTACAGACAGAGCCCCGCTCCCGGCGTCAGTGTACAGACAGAGCCCCGCTCCCGGCGTCAGTGTACAGACAGAGCCCCGCTCCCGGCGTCAGTGTACAGATAGAGCCCCGCTCCCGGCGTCAGTGTACAGATAGAGCCCCGCTCCCGGCGTCAGTGTACAGATAGAGCCCCTTTCCCGGCGTTAGTGTACAGATAGAGCCCCTCTCCCGGTGTCAGTGTACAGACAGAGCCCCGCTCCCGGCGTCAGTGTACAGATAAAGCCCCTCTCCCGGTGTCAGTGTACAGACAGAGCCCCGCTCCCGGCGTCAGTGTACAGACAGAGCCCCGCTCCCGGCGTCAGTGTACAGACAGAGCCCCGCTCCCGGCATCAGTGTACAGATAGAGCCCCGCTCCCGGCGTCAGTGTACAGATAGAGCCCCGCTCCCGGCGTCAGTGTACAGATAGAGCCCCTTTCCCGGCGTCAGTGTACAGATAGAGCCCCTCTCCCGGTGTCAGTGTACAGACAGAGCCCCTTTCCCGGCGTCAGTGTACAGATAGAGCCCCTTTCCCGGCGTCAGTGTACAGATAGAGCCCCTTTCCCAGCGTCAGTGTACAGATAGAGCCCCTTTCCCGGCGTCAGTGTACAGATAGAGCCCCTTTCCCGGCGTCAGTGTACAGATAGAGCCCCTTTCCCGGCGTCAGTGTACAGATAGAGCCCCTTTCCCGGCGTCAGTGTACAGATAGAGCCCCTTTCCCGGCGTCAGTGTACAGATAGAGCCCCTTTCCCGGCGTCAGTGTACAGATAGAGTGGCGTCAGTGTGCAGAAACACACACACACACACACACATATATATATATATATATATATACACAATTCTTGGGACGGCGGCACTCAGAACAAACGACACAGCACTGCAGATAGTTGGCAACTATCTGCAGTGCTGTGTCGTTTGTTCTGAGTGCCGCCGTCCAAGAATTGCATAGTTGGGGAGTTGCTTTACTCTCCTAAAAACGGAAGGCAACAGACAGAGTAATTTATGTATGCTGAGAGTGCCGGGCTGCATGCGGTCTATATATATATATATATATATGTATGCTGAGAGTGCCGGGCTGCATGCGGTCTATATATATATATATATATATATGTATGCTGAGAGTGCCGGGCTGCATGCGGTCTATATATATATATATATATATTGAATAAAAGGTAACCTTTTATGCGCTGTACCATAAGTCTCCAACCACTAAGAAATACCTTCTGTCAGATAAGGTATATGGGATAGATATAAAAGGAAAAAGGATTCTAGTGGGAGCCAATTTGCCTTTAAGATAATTTTAAAAATTATTTATTCATGTACATACTGACATTTACAACTTAAATATCCATCAAATAAGTACAGATTACTAAAAAATTCTATATAATGGTATAACAAGTATAAAAATCTTTCAATTTAAGAGGGGATTTTACAGTCAGGTGGTCACAATCAGAATTTTGAAGGAATATATCTCCAACCAGAAGTTTGTGGTGAAGGCTTTTGTCCGAAATCACGATTTCGTGATTTCGGACAAAAGCCTTCACCACAAACTTCTGGTTGGAGATATATTCCTTCAAAATTCTGATTGTGACCACCTGACTGTAAAATCCCCTCTTAAATTGAAAGATTTTTATACTTGTTATACCATTATATAGAATTTTTTAGTAATCTGTACTTATTTGATGGATATTTAAGTTGTAAATGTCAGTATGTACATGAATAAATAATTTTTAAAATTATCTTAAAGGCAAATTGGCTCCCACTAGAATCCTTTTTCCTTTTATATATATATATATATATATATATATATGTATGCTGAGAGTGCCGGGCTGCATGCGGTCTATATATATATATATATATATATATATGTATGCTGAGAGTGCCGGGCTGCATGCGGTCTATATATATATATATATATATATATATATATATATATATATGTATGTATGCTGAGAGTGCCGGGCTGCATGCGGTCTATATATATATATATATATATATATATATATATGTGTATGCTGAGAGTGCCGGGCTGCATGCGGTCTATACAGAGCCGGCCCTAACCAATATGATGCCCTAGGCAAGATTTTGGCTGGTGCCCCCCTAGCACCACCGCTGGTTCCGCCTCTGACCTTGCACCTCTTTCCCAGCACCATCACCCCTCACCTATGGCAGTCCTTATTTTGGGGTTTGTACCCCTTATATTTTAAATAGGAACAGTTCGCCCATTTGGCGCACAGCCCAAAAAGGGGTGTGATTTTGATGGCAAGGGGCATGGCCACACAGTAGTAACCCCAATTCCAATTACGCCACACAGTACTGCAACTTTATTCACATTTTATCATGCAATAGTGTCCATAATTCATATTACATCCCACAGTAGTATCACTTTACCTTATAAACGTTACTCCTCACAGTAGAGCCCCTTATTCACATTACATCACACTGAATTGCTCCTTATTCACATTACACCACACCCTATTGCTCTTTATTCACATTAGATGACACAGTAGTGCCCTTTCTATACGCAACGCCACATAGTAGAGCACCTTATACACATAATGCCACACATTAGTAATGCATTTATACACATACAGTAGTACCCTGTTACACATATGCTGCACATTATTAATGCCCTACACGTAATGACACACAGTGCCCCTTACACATATGTTGCACATTATTAATGCATTTTTACATGACGCACATAATGCTACTTACACATATTCCGAACACTACTGCACAACCAACCCACTCACATGCACACAGCACTCACACTGCCACTAACACTGTGACCTCTGCCTCTGCTTGGATACAGATGTCTCCTCACAAATCCTTAATTGCTCCTTTTTCACATTACACCACACCCTATTGCTCTTTATTCACATTAGATGACACAGTAGTGCCCTTTCTATATGCAACGCCACATAGTAGAGCACCTTATACACATAATGCCACACATTAGTAATGCATTTATACACATACAGTAGTACCCTGTTACACATATGCTGCACATTATTAATGCCCTTATACACATAATAACACACATAGTGCCCCTTACACATATGTTGCACATTATTAATGCATTTTTACATGACCCACATAATGCTACTTACACATATTTCGAACACTACTGCACAACCAACCCACTCACATGCACACAGCACTCACACTGCCACTAACACTGTGACCTCTGCCTCTGCTTGGATACAGATGTGTCCTCACAAGTCTTGCATCAATGCTAATGTCTGGCACCTTTTTTTTATGAAAATGCATCTTATTTGCAATGCATTGGTATGTGGCTAGGATGCACAAGCAGCTTCTGCTGATTAAAATGATATGCTGCATTCCTATATACTGTGTGAGACTGTGGCTGTATCTGCATATGAAATGCTACACACAGAATATAGGCATGCCGCATATCATTTTAATCAGCAGAAGCTGCTGATGCCCCTAGGCATATCAAATGCCCTAGGCAATTGCCTAGTTTGCCTATAGCTATGGCCGGCTCTGGGTCTATATATATATATATATAAAGCCTAGTGTTATGACAGATGTACACTACAGAATACTGCACATACAGCAACGTGCCTTTATGGCTAGCAGAGCCACACATACACTGCTCAGCTTACTACAGCTTAATGTCTCTCTTCGTCTATCTCCAGGATTGTCATGGACTGGATTGCAGCTGCTATGGTGTCATCATAAGTGTATTAATAACATTCATCTATGTAGTACACAGACCAATACCAAAAAGCACTTACTAAGGTTACACTGTATACTCATTGTGCCCTAAAACATTTTGCTGTTTACCACAAGTATATGGAGGCAACAGAGCCGGCCCTAACCAATAGGATGCCCTAGGCAAGATTTTGGCTGGTGCCCCCTAGCACCACCACTGGTTCCGCCTCTGACCTTGCACCTCTTTCCCAACACCATCACCCCTCATCCATTGCAGTCCTTATTTTTATGTTTATACCCCCTATATTTTAAATAGAAACAGTTCGCACATTTGGCGCACAGGGGTGTGTTTTTGCTGGGAAGGGGCATGGCCACACAATAGTAACCCCAATTCCAATTACGCCACACAGTACTGCAACTTTATCCACATTTGATCATGCGATAGTGTCCATAATTCATATTACATCCCACAGTAGTATCACTTTACCTTATAAACGTTACTCCTCACAGTAGAGCCCCTTATTCACATTACATCACACTGAATTGCTCCTTATTTACATTACATCACACCCTATTGCTCTTTATTCACATTAGACGACACAGTAGTGCCCTTTCTATACGCAACGCCACATAGGAGAGCACCTTATACACATAATGCCACACAGTAATGCCCCTTACACATATGAGACACATTATTAATGTCCTTATAAACATAATGCGCCTTACACATTATGACAACCTTTATTAATGCCCTTTTACACATAATGTCCCTTACACATATGCTGCACATTATTAATGCCCTTATACACATAATGACACACATTGTGCTCCCTACACATTTGCTGCACATTATTAGTGCACCTATACACATAATGACACACATACAGTAGTACCGTTACACATATGTCGCACATTATTAATGCCCTTATACACATGATGATACACATAGTGCTCCGAGTCCTTACACATATGTTGCACATTATTAATGCATTTTTACATTTTTACACACATAATGCTCCTTACACATATTACGAACACTACTGCACAACCAACCCACTTACATGCACAACACAGCACTCACACTGTCACTAACACTGTGACCTGTGACCTCTGCCTCTGCTTGGATACAGATGTGTCCTTATAAATCTTGCCTCAATGCTAATGTCGGGCACATTTTTTTAATGAAAATGCATCTTATTTGCATTACTATGTGGCTAGGATGCACAAGCAGCTTCTGCTGATTAAAATGATATGCAGCATGCCTATATACTGTGTGGGACTGTGGCTGTATCTGCATATGAAATGCTACACACAGAAAATAGGCATGCCGCATATCATTTTAATCAGCAGAAGCTGCTGATGCCCCTAGGCATATCAAATGCCCTAGGCAATTGCCTAGTTTGCCTATGCCTATGGCCGGCTCTGGGAGGCAAGCACTAAGCAAGCACTCATGGACAAGCACTAGGTAAGATGAATGTTATTGCCCTGTGCTGCCACCTGCTGGCCACAAGTATATGGAGGCGTCTCATGGACAAGCACTAGGTAAGATGAATGTTTTTGCCCTGTGCTGCCACCTGCTGGCCACAAGTATATGGAGGCATCTCATGGACAAGCACTAGGTAAGATGAATGTTTTTGCCCTGTGCTGCCACCTGCTGGCCACAAGTATATGGAGGCGTCTCATGGACAAGCACTAGGTAAAATGAATGTGTTTGCTCCGTACTGCCACCTGCTGGCCACAAGTATATGGAGGCGTCTCATGGACAAGCACTAGGTAAGATGAATGTATTTGCTCCGTACTGCCACCTGCTGGCCACAAGTATATGGAGGCGTCTCATGGACAAGCACTAGGTAAGATGAATGTATTTGCTCCGTACTGCCACCTGCTGGCCACAAGTATATGGAGGCGTCTCATGGACAAGCACTAGGTAAGATGAATGTTTTTGCCCTGTGCTGCCACCTGCTGGCCACAAGTATATGGAGGCGTCTCATGGACAAGCACTAGGTAAGATGAATGTATTTGCTCCGTACTGCCACCTGCTGGCCACAAGTATATGGAGGCGTCTCATGGACAAGCACTAGGTAAGATGAATGTATTTGCTCCGTACTGCCACCTGCTGGCCACAAGGCGTGTTTTGGCTTTATTCATCAAACAGACTGAAGAGCTAAGATATAAACCACTTTACTCGTTATCTATAATTCATTGTATACATTCCCCATAACAAAATTAAGAGGCAGCTATTAATGCAGCATTCACTGTGAAATATGATGCATTAGAGACGTTTATCTGCAGAATACAGGTGGGCAATGTGTTGGGGTCAGTGCTGCTACACCCGCCGCCGGAGCTGATGGCACCGTGACCGAACACTGGCCGTGCCTGCCATCAAAGCCTGTATCACCAGCTGCAGTTATCAGGAAGGGGGGGGGGGATCTGTGAGCTCGTCCACACCAGAACATACTGTATGCAGAAGGCCGGCTGACCCCTACACTAACACGCGTGCTGATCCCTACACTAACACGTGCGCTGATCCCTACACTAACATGTGCGCTGATCCCTACACTAACACGTGCGCTGATCCCTACACTAACACACGTACTGATCCCTACACTAACACGTGCGCTGATCCCTACACTAACACGTGCGCTGATCCCTACAATAACACGCTTGCTGAACCCTGATCCTTACACTAACACGCGTGCTGATCCCTACACTAACACGCGTGCTGATCCCTACACTAACACGTGCGCTGATCCCTACACTAACACGCGTGCTGATCCCTACACTAACACGTGCGCTAATCCCTACACTAACACGTGTGCTGATCCCTACAATAACACGCTTGCTGATCCCTGATCCTTACACTAACACGCGTGCTGATCCCTACACTAACACGTGCGCTGATCCCTACACTAATACGTGCGCTGATCCCTACAATAACACGCTTGCTGGTCCCTGATCCTTACACTAACACGCGTGCTGATCCCTACACTAACACGCGTGCTGATCCCTACACTAACACGCGTGCTAATCCCTACACTAACACGCGTGCTGATCCCTACACTAACACGCGTGCTGATCCCTACACTAACACGTGCGCTGATCCCTACACTAACACGTGCGCTGATCCCTACAATAACACGCTTGCTGATCCCTGATCCTTACACTAACACGCGTGCTGATCCCTGATCCCTACACTAACAGGAGTGCTGATCCTTGATCCTTACACTAACACGCGTGCTGATCCCTACACTAACACGCGTGCTGATCCTTACACTAACACGCGTGCTGATCCTTACACTAACGCGTGCTGATCCCTACACTAACACGTGTGCTGATCCCTACACTAACACGCGTGCTGATCCCTGATCCTTACACTAACACGCGTGCTCATCCCTGATCCCTACACTAACACGTGTGCTGATACTTACACTAACACGCGTGCTGATCCCTGATCCTTACACTAACACGCGTACTCATCCCTGATCCCTACACTAGCAGGAGTGCTGATCCCTACACTAACACGAGTGCTGATCCTTACACTAACACGCTTCCTGATCCCTACACTAACACGTGTGCTGATCCTTACACTAACACGCGTGCTGATCCCTGATCCTTACACTAACACGCGTGCTCATCCCTGATCCCTACAATAACAGGAGTGCTGATCCCTACACTAACACGAGTGCTGATCCTTACACTAACACGCGTCCTGATCCCTGATCCCTACACTAACACGTGTGCTGATCCTTACACTAACACGCGTGCTGATCCCTGATCCTTACACTAACACGCGTGCTGATCCCTGATCCCTACACTAACACGCGTGCTGATCCCTGATCCTTACACTAACACGTGTGCTGATCCCTGATCCCTACACTAACACGCGTGCTGATCCCTACACTATCACGCGTGCTGATCCTTACACTAACACGCGTGCAGATCCCTGATCCCTACACTAACACGTGTGCTGATCCTTACACTAACACTCGTGCTGATCCCTGATCCTTACACTAACACGCGTGCTGATCCCTGATCCCTACACTAACAGGCGTGCTGATCCCTGATCCTTACACTAACATGCGTGCTCATCCCTGATCCTTACACTAACACGCGTGCTGATCCCTGATCCTTACACTAACAGGCGTGCTGATCCCTGATCCCTACACTAACAGGAGTGCTGATCCCTACACTAACACGAGTGCTGATCCTTACACTAACACGCGTCCTGATCCCTACACTAACACGTGTGCTGATCCTTACACTAACACGCGTGCTGATCCCTGATCCTTACACTAACACGCGTGCTGATCCCTGATCCCTACACTAACACGCGTGCTGATCCCTGATCCTTACACTAACACGCGTGCTGATCCCTACACTAACACGCGTGCTGATCCCTACACTAACACGCGTGCTGATCCTTACACTAACACGTGTGCTGATCCCTGATCCTTACACTAACACGCGTGCTGATCCCTACACTAACAGGCGTGCTGATCCCTACACTAACACGCGCGCTGATCCTTACACTAACACGCGTGCTGATCCTTACACTAACACGTGTGCTGATCCCTGATCCCTACACTAACAGGCGTGCTGATCCCTACACTAACACGCGCGCTGATCCTTACACTAACACGCGTGCTGATCCTTACACTAACACGCGTGCTGATCCCTGATCTCTACACTAACACGCGTGCTGATCCTTACACTAACACGCGTGCTGATCCTTACACTAACACGCGTGCTGATCCTTACACTAACACGCGTGCTGATCCCTACACTAACACGCGTGCTGATCCTTACACTAACACGCGTGCTGATCCTTACACTAACACGCGTGCTGATCCTTACACTAACACGCGTGCTGATCCCTGATCCCTACACTAACACGCGTGCTGATCCCTGATCCTTACACTAACACGCGTGCTGATCCCTACACTAACAGGCGTGCTGATCCCTACACTAACACGTGCGCTGATCCTTACACTAACACGCGTCCTTACACTAACACGCGTGCTGATCCTTACACTAACACGCGTGCTGAGAAACACGGTAACACAGTTTGTGGACAATCTATAGGCTGAATGTGATTTAGCAAATCCTACATAACCACTAATAATCCATATTAAAGGTAACCACATGGGTGAAATACTCTGCTGTAAAATGACTACTAATCTGCAGGGAACTAATACACCAAAATCCTGGAACGAACCAAGGTTTTGGAACATGATTTCAATCCGGGTCAGACCCAGGATTTACCCTGTTTCCACTGCGATGCCGACAAGGGACCATTCAGTGTCTATAAGGCCGGCGCTTGGAGATTACATCATCTCCAAGCACCGGGAAATCCAAGGACCAGGACCCCCGGGGGAGCGTATGTCACACGCTGGGGCAAGCCTAGCACTCTGGCAGCTGCTGGCCCCAGCCTCCGCGCAGTGAGTGGACGCTGCACTCATCCATTCACCTTCTCCCCGACACCACTTCTGTCTGCATAGCAGCGGAGACTGCAGGGGAGACTGCTTGCGCCCTGTGCCCCGTCTTCCTGACCGCCCTCAGGACACTGCGGTTGGGAGGTAGGGGCTCTCCCATTGCTGTAAACAGGTCTCAGGTTAAATGACCCAGGTTACCCATTCTCACCGCCCCTCAACAGGGGTCCTACCCATGTTCAGCCCTGGTCGAGACCTGGGTAGGATTGCCGGGTAAATCGGCCCGGGTAAGTTTTTAGGGAGCCGTTTACACTAAAGCCCAAACCGGGTAGACCCAGCCATAACCCGGGTTATCTGGCGGTGTAAAAGGGGTAGAATTGTAGCCAAGTCGCAGATATAAATCTACAAACCACTAGCTAGGGCCGATGTGGCTGCATACTGCAGAATACAACTTCCTAATTGTAAGGAAAAAGTATTCAGAATTCACTGATGGAGCAATCAGTGATCCCACACGTGGCAAACGGGAGCTTCTGACAAAGCATCGTATCCAGGCCACGCTCACAATATAGGCCCCACAGTAAAAAAAATTTGGTGCAAGGAAAGAAACATTCTGCAAATAAAGAACCCTTCCAGGGCGCCCGGATCTGTGCTGCTGATCCCCCGTTTTGTAATACCGTCTCTCTATTCTACACTGGACCGGGTTCAGTTGTACTGGCGGAAGCCAGTCATCTACGGCCAATGGTCTCCACGGCTAAAGCCTCAGGAAGAATCGACACCCGGCAGATGCATAGCCCGCCATCGGGTGAAATGCACAATCCGGAAGTCCGGGGCTCTGTGGAACGCAGAGCTCTTCTGGTTGCGCCGGAGCTTCTGCGGTAGAGAGTGAGAAGTGAGGGGACAGTATGCGTGCGCAGTATGGCGGAACGCACGCCGGAGGGGGCTGGATGGTGGATGGGCTCAGCTGTAAGTAATTGGTGATGATGGTTTGTGTGTTTAGTGTTGGTCTTTGGTGTTCTGCCTGCAGTTTGCTGTGGACTATGGAAGGTGGCAGTGACGTGACGCAGGGTCTTAATGACCGAGGTCCACGGACTGATAAGTTACAATTTTACCTTCAAATGCATATGTGCTGAATTAACCTCTGAGGCACTGTGTGCGCTATAATTGCAGCATTTAGGATGTTTGGATTTTTTTATGCTGAGCCACCATCACTGAGAGTTTTTGGAGTGCCCACTCTGAGTGTTTCCGATCTTTTCTATATAATACGAGTGCCCTTTTCTTCCTATTAGTGTGTGTGTTTGTTTTATATATATATATATATATATATATATATAATATATATTAGAGATGAGCGGGTTCAGTTCTCAAAGAACCGAACCCTACCGGACTTCACCATTCGAGCCCGGATCCGTGTCAGGCTCGGGTTTTCCCGCCTGACTCTGAATCCAAAACGAGGAAAAATGTCATCATCCCGCTGTCGGATTCTCGTGGGGTTTGGATTCCATATAAGGAGCCGCGCGTCGCCGCCATTTTCACTCCGGCATTGGAGAGTGTAGAGAGAGGACGTGTCTCCATTCTCTCAGTGTCCGTGTCTTGTGCTGTATTTGTCCAGTCACACTGGTTGTGTCCTCTTGCTGCCATATGTCCAATGCTGCTGTATAAGTCCAGTCCAGTGGTGCTGTGTTGTGCTGCATCAGTTCAGTGGTGGTGTATTGTGCTGCATCAGCCATCAGTCATTCCAGTGACCAGTCGCAGTGGTATACCCTACTGCTATATGTCCAGTGCTGCTGTATAATAATAAGGGGGAGATGTACTAAGCCTGAAAAGTGATAAATATCACTGTGATAAAGTACCAGCCAATCGGCTCCTAACTGCCATGTCACAAGCTGTGTTTGAAAAATGAGTTAGGAGCCGATTGGCTGGTACTTTATCACAGTGATATTTATCACTTTTCAAGCTTAGTACATCTGACCCTAAGTCCCTTACAGTGTTGCTGTGTTGTCCTGCATCAGACCAGTGGTAGTGTCCTGTGCATCAGCCATCAGTCATTCCTGTGCCGCATATTGTGTTATATAACGCCAGAAAAATAATAGAGAACAAAAATTTGGAGGATAAAATAGGGAAAGATCAAGAACCACTTCCTCCCAGTGCTGAAGCTGCTGCCACTAGACATAACATAGACGATGAATGCCAAGGCCAATGCCCAATGTGATAGTAGAGGGCATGTAAAATCCAAAAAGCCAAAGTTCAGTAAAAAGACCCAAAAAAAGAAATTTAAATCGTCTGAGGAGAAGCGTAAACTTGCCAATATGCCATTTACCACACGGAGTGGCAAGGAACGGCTGAGGCCCTGGCCTATGTTCATGACTAGTGATTCAGCTTCACATGACGATGGAAGCCCTCATCCTCCCGCTAGAAAAATTAAAAGAGTTAAGCTGGAAAAAGCACAGAAAAGAACTGTGCATTCTGAGATGGTATCACAAATCCCCAAGGAGAGTCCAAGTGTGTCGGCGGTTGCGATGCCTGACCTTCCCAACACTGGACGGGAAGAGGTGGCTCCTTCCACCATTTGCACACCCCCTGCAAGTGTGGAAGGAGCACCCACAGTCCAGTCCCTGATATTGAAATTGAAGATGTCAGTGTTGAAGTACACCAGGATGAGGATATGGGTGTTGCTGGCGCTGAGGAGGAAGTTGATGATGAGGATTCTGATGGTGATATGGTTTGTTTAAGTCAGGCACCGGGGGAGACACCTGTTGTCCGTGGGATGAAGAAGACCATTTTGATGCCTGGGCAAACTACCAAAAAAGCCACCTCTATGGTGTGGAATTATTTCTCCACAAATCCGGACAACAGGTGTCAAGCCATGTGTTGCCTCTGTCAATCTGTAATAAGTAGGGGTAAGGATGTTAACCACCTAGGAACATCCTCCCTTATACGTCACCTGCAGCGCATTCATCAAAAGTCAGTGACAAGTTGTGAAACTTTGGGTAAGAGCGTAAGCAGTCCACTGACACCTAAATCCCTTCTTCCTCCTGTACCTAAGCTCCTGCAAGCCACACTACCAACTCCCTCAACGTAACTTCCTACTCAGTCAGGAACGTCAGTAGTCCTGCAGGCCATGTCACTGTCAAGACTGAGGAGTCCTCTCCTAACCGGGATTCCTGCAGAGGATCCTTGAGTGGTACGTCTGCTGTTGCTGCCGCTGCTGTTGTTGCTGCTGGGAGTCGGTCGTTATCCCAGAGGAGAAGTCCGAAGACCACTTGTACTACTTCAGCTAAGCAACTGACTGTCCAACAGTCCTTTGTGAGGAAGATGAAATATGACAGCAGTCATCCTGCTGCAAAGCGGATAACTGAGGCCTTGACAGCTGTGTTGGTGTTAGACGTGCGTCCAGTATCCGCCGTTAGTTCAGTGAGACTTAGAGAATTGTTTGAGGTACTGTGTCCCCAGTATCAAATCCCATCTAGGTTCCACTTCTTTAGGCAGGCGATACAGAGAATGTACAGAGACGTCAGAAAAAGTGTCCTCAGTGTCCTACAAAATGCAGTTGTACCCACTGTCCACTTAACCACGGACATGTGGACAAGTGGAACAGGGCAGACTAAGGACTATATGACTGTGACAGCCCACTGGGTAGATGTATGGCCTCCCGCAGCAACAACAGCAGCGGCACCAGTAGCAGCATCTCGCAAACGCCAACTCGTTCCTAGGCAGGCTACGCTTTGTATCACCGCTTTCCATAAGAGGCACACAGCTGACAACCTCTTACGGAAAATGAGGAACATCGCAGAATGGCTTACCCCAATTGGACTCTCCTGGGGATTTGTGATATCGGACAACGCCACCAATATTGTGCGTGCATTACATGTGGGCAAATTCCAGCACGTCCCATGTTTTGCACATACAATTAATTTGGTGGTGCAGAATTTTTTATAAAATGACAGGGGCGTGCAGGAGATGCTGTCGGTGGCCCGAAAAACTGTGGGCCACTTTAGGCATTCAGCCACCACATGCCGAAGACTGGAGCGCCATCAAACACACCTGAGCCTGCCCTGCCATCACCTGAAGCAAAAGGTGGTAACGAGGTGGAATTCAACACTCTATATGCTTCAGAGGATGGAGGAGCAGCAAAAGGCCATTCAAGCCTATACATCCACCTACGATATAGGCAAAGGAGGGGGAATGCACCTGACTCCTGTGCAGTGGAGAATGATCTCCGTCTTGTGCAAGGTTCTCCAACCCTTCGAACTTGCCACACGTGAAGTCAGTTCAGACACTGCCAGCTTGAGTCAGGTCATTCCCCTCATCAGGCTTTTACAGAAGCAGCTGGAGAAACTGAAGGAGGAGCTAAGACGGAGCGATTCCGCAAAGTATGTGGGAATTGTGGATGGAGCCCTTCATTCGCTTTGCCAGGATTCAAGGGTGGTCAATCTGTTGAAATCAGAGCACTATATTTTGGCCACCGTACTTGATCCTAGGTTTAAAGCCTACGTTGTATCTCTCTTTCCGGCAGACACAAGTGTGCAGATTTGCAAAGACCTGCTGGTGAGAAAATTGTCAACTCAAGCGGAACGTGACCCGTCAACAGCTACTCCTTCAATTTCTCCCGCCACTGGGGCTGCAAGGAAAAGGATAAGATTTCCTAGCCCACCCGCTGCCAGTCAGGAGCGAAAAGCTGACATCTGGTCCAGACTGAAGGACCTGCCAACGATTACTGACATGTCTACTGTCACTGCATATAATTCTGTCACCATTGAAAGAATGGTGGAGGATTATATGAGTGACAGCATCCAAGTAGGCATGTCAGACAGTCCATATGTATACTGGTAGGAAAAAGAGGCAATTTGGATGCCCTTGCACAAACTGGCTTTATTTTACCTAAGTTGCCCTCCGTCCAGTGTGTACTCCGAAAGAGTGTTTAGTGCAGCCGGTAACCTTGTCAGCGATCAGCGTAGGAGGTTACTTCCACAAAATGTGGAGAAGATGATGTTCATCAAAATGAATTATAAATTCCTCCGGAAAGACCTTTACCAGCAATTGCCTCCAGAAAGTACACAGGGAGCTGTGATGGTGGATTCCAGTGGGGACGAATTAATAATCTGTGAGGAGGATGTACACAGTGAAAGGGGTGAGGAATCGGAGGATGAGGTCGACATCTAGCCTCTGTAGAGCCAGTTTGTGCAAGGAGAGATTTATTGCTTCTTTTTTGGTGGGGCCCAAACAAACCAGTCATTTTAGCCACAGTCGTGTGGTAGACCCCGTCGCTGAAATTATTGGTTTGTTAAAGTGTGCATGTCCTGTTTATACAACATAAGGGTTAGTGGGAGGGCCCAAGGACAATTCCATCTTGCACCTCTTTTTCTTCTTATCATCATGTGCTGTTTGGGGACTATTTTTTTAAGGTGCCATCCTGTCTGACAGTTCTGTATATGTCCAGTGGTACTGCCATTTAATTCCAGTGATTTGGAGGTTTAATTCCAGTGTTTTGGACGTATAATTCCAGTGATTTGGGCGTATAATTCCAGTGATTTGGGCGTATAATTCTAGTGATTTTGCCATTTAATTCCAGTTATTTGGGCGTATAATTCCAGTGATATGGGTGTATAATTCCAGTGATTTGGGCGTAAAATTGCAGTGATTTGGACGTAAAATTCCAGTGGGAATTGTTTGTGTCGCTTGGCTTAGTCATACAGCTACCTCATTGCACCTCTTCGACATCTTTGCACGAAGTGCTGTTTGGGGCCTAGTTTTTGAAAAGTGCCATCCTGTGTGACACTGCCATATGAGTCCAGGGATACTGCTGTGTTAGTCCTGGGGTACTGCCGTATAAGTCCAACAATTGCAGAATTTTTGAAAAATGACAGGGGCGTGCAGGAGATGCTGTCAGTGGACTGAACAATTGCGGCCCACTTTCGACATTCAGCCACTGCGTGACACTACTAGATGGGCCAGGTGGTTGTGTCGCTTAGCTTAGTCATGCAGCAACCTCAGTGCACCTCTTTTCTTCTTTGCATCATGTGCGGTTTGGGGCCTTTTTTGGGGGGGGATATCTGCCCTCCTATCTGCCACTGCAGTGCCACTCCTAGATGGGCCAATTGTTTGTGTTGCTTGGCTTAGTCATACCGCTACCTCATTGCACCTCTTCTACATCTTTGCATGATGTGCTGTTTGGGGTATTTTTTTTTTATATCTGCCCTGCTGTCTGCCACTGCAGTGCCACTCCTAGATGGGCCAATTGTTTGTGTTGCTTGGCTTAGTCATACAACTACCTCATTGCAATTCTTTTTCTTCTTTGCATTATGTGCTGTTTGGGGCCTTTTTTTTTATTTTTTATATCTGCCCTCCTGTCTGCCACTGCAGTGCTACGCCTACATGGGCCAAATGTTTGTGTCACTTGGCTTAGTCATACAGCTACCTCATTGCACCTCTTCTACATCTTTGAATCATGTGCTGTTTGGGGCCTTTTTTTTATATCTGCCATCCTGTCTGACACTGCAGTGCCACTCCTAGATGGGCCAGGTGTTTGTGTCGGCCACTTGTATCGCTTAGCTAAGTCATACAGCAACCTCGGTGCAACCTTTTGGCCTAAAAACAATATTGTGAGGTGTGAGGTGTTCAGAATAGACTGAAAATGAGTGGAAATGATTGTTATTGAGGCTAATAATACCGTAGGAGCAAAATTACCCCCAAATTCTGTGATTTTAGCCGTTTTTATGTTTTTTTCAAAAAACACTACAGGCAGTCTGACGCTTATAGAGGTCAGTGCATTTTGCCCACGCCAGACATTAAACGCTTTCTCTTAGTTCCGATATAAATCTTTTATTGAGAATTCAGACACCAATCTTCCTTCCAACGCCTGTCCTTACACAGAGCTGTGTGCCATTACACGGGCGGTGTGAGGCACTGTGGGGGCGATACTGTGGGTGACGTATGACTGCTTTATGCTTATTGCTATTAGTGTGACGATGTGCTATGGCTATATATATATATATATATATATATATATATATATATATGTATACAGTATGTGTCATACACAATGCACTGGCTCCTGTGATAGCACCATGGCTGAGTCACATTATGCCGCTGCACTATCCCCAGCTCTGAAGACTGTACAGGGAACACTGTCCCCACTACTGAATGTTTAGCTGTGAATACGGCAGTACGTCCTCTATCTCATACACAATGAATGGCACAGGAGGCCTCACACGCAGCATAACATCAGCGCACTTCCAGCCATTCCAGGGAAAAGCAATCCATTACCCAGCTCGCTGAGCAGGACACGCTGTGGTTTAGGATTTATTGTGGGTATGATATGATACTGATCCAGTGACGAGAGGCATCACTGCCGGCTTGCTGTTTGAAAATCTGTGTTTATAGTTTTCTGATGTCACCCCTCAATACCAGGACTGTGGAACTACAAATCCCAGCATGCCCTGCCGCAGGTTTAGCATCCTCAAATAGCAAAACGTTGGCAGGGAATACTGGAACATGTAGTTCCACAGCGGCTGGAGGGCCATAGGTTAAATACACTGGGGGTGATTCCAAATTGTTCGCTCGCTAGCTGCTTTTAGCAGCATTGCACACGCTAAGCCGCCGCCCTCTGGGAGTGTATCTTAGCTTAGCAGAATTGCGAACGAAAGATTAGCAGAATTGTGAATAGAAATTTCTTAGCAGTTTCTGAGTAGCTCGGGACTTACTCTTCCAGTGCGATCAGTTCAGTGTTGTCGTTCCTGGTTTGACGTCACACACACGCCCAGCGTTCGCCCAGACACTCCCCCGTTTCTCCAGACACTCCCGCGTTTTTCCCTGAAACGCCAGCGTTTTTCCGCACACTCCCAGAAAACGGCCAGTTTCCGCCCAGAAACACCCACTTCCTGTCAATCACACTCCAATCACCAGAACGATGAAAAAACTTTGTTAAGCCGTGAGTAAAATACCAAACTTTTGAGCTAATTTACTTGGCGCAGGCGCGCTGCGTACATTGCGCATGCGCAGTTTGCGACTAATAGCTCTGTAGTGAAAAAAATAACGAGCGAACAACTCGGAATGACCCCCACTGTCTTGAATGATTGGATTGCAGGTGTTTGTACACTATAATGATAGGAAAAGCAAAATATGCAGGAGACGGATGCAGTAGTGCTGCAGTAACACACCAATGGTACAATATGACACTACACTGTAACATTGATTAGTAGCAGTGACACGCACAGTCCTACACACTCAGTCACAGCGCCACCCAGTGGGCAAATGTAACTAGTGCAGTGGGGCGCGATGCAGCTGAGCATACAGTACGTGTATACTCAGAGCCGGCGCTACCCGTTCAGCAGCTACTACTACTGTGGGCGCTCTGTGTGACACGACTGCTGTGGGCACTCTGGATGGCACGACTACTGTGGTTGTTCTGTGTAAGGGGCACTGTTACTGTGGGCATTTTGTGTGGCACTACTACTGTGGGTGTTCTGTGTGGCATGACTACTGTGGGCGTTCTGTATGGCACTAGTACAGTGGGCATTATGTGTGGCACGACTACTGTGGGCGCTCTGTGGGGCACGACTTCTGTGAGCATTCTGTGTGGCACATCTACTGTGGGCATACTGTGTGGCACGTCTACTGTGGGCATTCTGTGTGGCACATCTACTGTGGGCATACTGTGTGGCACGTCTACTGTGGGCATTCTGTGTGGCACATCTACTGTGGGCACTGTGTGGCACGTCTACTGTGGGCATTCTGTGTGGCACATCTACTGTGGGCATACTGTGGGCATTCTGTGTGGCACATCTACTGTGGGCATACTGTGGGCATTCTGTGTGGCACATCTACTGTGGGCATACTGTGGGTGTTCTGTGTGGCACTACTGCTGTGGGCATTATGTATTAGGCACGCTATCATTGTGGGCATTTTGTGTGGCACTACTACTGTGGGTGTTATGTATATAAAGTACACTACTGTGGGTGTTCTGTGTGGCATGACTACTGTGGGTGTTATGTATATAAAGTACACTACTGTGGGTGTTATGTATAAAGAGCACTACTGTGCGTCGTAATGTGAATTAGGTACACAACTATTTGGTGCAATATGAATCAGGAGCACTACGTGTGGTATAATGTGAATAAAATTGTGATACTGAGTGGCGTAATTTGAATTGGGGATACTATTATGTGGCCACGCCCCTTTCATGTGAGGCCACGCCCCTTTGGCAAGCACTGTCCCTTTATTAATTATGGGAGGGAGGGCGCAAATTTATTGTTTGCAGGGGGGCACCGGACACCCTAGCATCGGCCCTGGGTATACTATACACATATAAATGACAATAGTTACGTGGGGTGATGCTTTGCTGCCGACAAATGACACAGTACACTTCTCTCCCAGTGACATACAACACCCACTAGGCTGGGAAATGTGGGTTTCAGACAATGAATTGTTCCTAGAAGAGGGGAGGGTGTGTGTGTACGCATGTGTGGGGGGGAGGGGGTCTCACTTTACTCCCCATTTATTCTGCAGACAATGTAGTCAGCGCTTACCAACCTTGTGGAATATTCCAGAAATATCAGCCTTTTGCACGCCCCAATCTAATCCCATCTATAGGAACAAGGGATGGAGTGAGTACCACTAGGTACTTCAGACCCCACCATCGCCCCTAAATCACTAGCCCATAGAAATGCATATTTAAATGCACGTAAGCACCACCCTCCCCCCCTCACTCGCTCCCTGATAGGGAGACCTCTATCAGGGAGTGAGTGAGGGAGAGAGAGGGAGAGAGAGAGATCAAAAGAGACGGTGTCAGGGAGAGAGAGAGAGAGATCAAAAGAGAGAAAGATACAGTGTCAGGGAGACAGTGGGCTCAATTCAGACCCCTGATAGAGAGACCTCTATCAGGGAGTGAGTGAGGGAGAGAGAGAGAGAGAGATCAAAAGAGACGGTGTCAGGGAGAGAGAGAGAGAGAGAGAGAGAGAGAGATCAAAAGAGAGAAAGATACAGTGTCAGGGAGACAGTGGGCTCAATTCAGACCCCTGATAGAGAGACCTCTATCAGGGAGTGAGTGAGGGAGAGAGGCCGTGTCAGGGAGAGAGAGAGAGATCAAAAGAGAGAAAGAGACGGTGTCAGGGAGAGAGATAGATCAAAAGAGAGAAAGAGACAGTGTCAGGGAGAGGGAGACAGTGGGCTCAATTCAGACCGGATCGCTGCTGTGCGTTTTTACACAGCCGACGATTATTGATAGACTGCGCATGCACTGTATCTGCATATGGAATGCTATGTTAAAGTGTTGCGCCATGTTAAATGCAGATACAGGTGCGGTCACACACAGAATATAGGCATGCCACATATCATTTTAATCAGCAGGGTCTGCTTGTGCGTCCAATTCACATAGTGATGCAAATACAGTAAGACGCCTTTTGGGTAAAAAATAAAAAAAAAGACACTACACTGCAACCACTAGGACACAACTTATATTTATAAACACGCATATAGAACAGAGTGGCACCTGGATTTATAATGATAATTCTAATCTATTTTCTAATTTAAAAAAAATAATTAATACAACAGAAGAAAATCTCTGCTGAAATACATACGGTTCCCGCTGTTCCGTTTTTACCATATGGGATAATAAAGTTTTATCTATAAATAGTGAACAAAATCAAACAGTAGTCAACCTTGAAAACGTGCAGCCCACGCACGAAACGCGTTGGTGACTAAGTGGCATTGTTGAGGATCACTACACACTGCCGTCCAAGAGATGCGGCGCCTCCCGAGTGACGTCATTCAACTGCTCCTCCGCTTCCGTGCTGGACGCAGCAGCAGTGTAGCAAGTATAACATTGGAAGCCACGGACAGCCAGTCTCCATCACAAGGCTGAGGAATCCCGCGACTATCCGAGGTAGGGACAGTTAATGTACAGCAAAATCCGGACTGGCTAAAACTCCTTCACCACAAAATACTCCAAAAGGAGCAGTAAACATACCGCTATTTCTAACAAAAAACTTTTTTCACAGGTGCCACTCACGTAAGTAACGCTCACTTTTCATATTATACTACCCCTAACTCTACTGTCCCGCGGCCTAACCATAGCCTACCTCTAATGCCTACCCCTGTATTTACCGTCCCGCGGCCTAACCCTAGCCTATCTCTAATGCCTACCCCTGTATCTACCGTCCCGCGGCCTAACTCTAGCCTACCTCTAATGCCTACTCCTATATCTACCGTCCCGCGGCCTAACCCTAGCCTACCTCTAATGCCTACTCCTATATCTACCGTCCCGCGGCCTAACCCTAGCCTACCTCTAATGCCTACTCCTATATCTACCGTCCCGCGGCCTAACCCTAGCCTACCTCTAATGCCTACTTCTGTATCTACCGTCCCGCGGCCTAACCCTAGCCTACCTCTAATGCCTACTCCTATATCTACCGTCCCGCGGCCTAACCCTAGCCTACCTCTAATGCCTACCCCTGTATCTACCGTCCCGCGGCCTAACCCTAGCCTACCACCTCTAATGCCTACCCCTGTATTTACCGTCCCGTGGCCTAACCCTAGCCTACCTCTAATGCCTACCCCTGTATCTACCGTCCCGCGGCCTAACCCTAGCCTATCTCTAATGCCTACCCCTGTATCTACCGTCCCGCGGCCTAACCCTAGCCTACCTCTAATGCCTACTCCTATATCTACCGTCCCGCGGCCTAACCCTAGCCTACCTCTAATGCCTACTTCTGCATCTACCGTCCCGCGGCCTAACCCTAGCCTACCTCTAATGCCTACCCCTGTATCTACCGTCCCGCGGCCTAACCCTAGCCTACCTCTAATGCCTACCCCTGTATCTACCGTCCCGCGGCCTAACCCTAGCCTACCTCTAATGCCTACCCCTGTATTTACCGTCCCGCGGCCTAACCCTAGCCTACCTCTAATGCCTACCCCTGTATCTACCGTCCCGCGGCCTAACCCTAGCCTACCTCTAATGCCTACCCCTGTATCTACCGTCCCGCGGCCTAACCCTAGCCTACCCCTAATGCCTACCCCTGTATCTACCGTCCCGCGGCCTAACCCTAGCCTACCTCTAATGCCTACCCCTATATCTACTATCCCGCCGTCTAACCCTAGTCTACCCCTAACTCTACTGTCCTGTGGCCTAACCCTAGCCTACCCATAACTCTACTGTCCTGCAGTCAAACCCTAGCCTACCTCTAATGCCTAGCCCTGAATCTACCATCCTGTGGCCTAACCATAGCCTACCCCTAACTCTACTATCCTGCGGCCAAACCCTCCTCTACCCCTAACTCTACCATCCTGCAGCCTATCCCTAGCCTATCCATAACTCTACTGTCCTGCGGTCTAACCCTAGCCTGCCCCTAACTCTACCATCCTGCAGCCTATCCCTAGCCTACCCCTAACCCTACCATCCCGCATCCTAACCCTTGCCTACCCCTAACTACCATCCCGCAGCCTAATCCTATTCTACCACTAACTCTACCGTCCCGCAGCCTTACTCTAGTCTACCCCTACCTCTACCGTCCTGCGGCCAAACCCTAGCCTACCTGTAACCCTACCATCCCGCAGCCTAACCCTAGCCTACACCTAACTCTACCATCTCGCAGCCTAATCATAGTCTACCCCTAACTCAACCATCCCACGGCCTAACCCTATCCTACCCCGATCTCTACCATCCTGCAGCCTAACCCTAACATAACCCTACCATCCCGCAGCCTAACCCTAGCCTACCCCTAACTACCATCCCGCAGCCTAACCCTAGCATACCCCTAACTCTACCGTCCCACGCCCTAACCCTACCCCACCACTAACTCTACTGTCCTGCAGCCTTACCCTAGTCTACCCCTAACTCTACCGTCCCACGGCCTAACCCTTCCCTACCACTAACTCTACCATCTCGCAGCCTTACCCTAGTCTACCCCTAACTCTACCGTCCTGTGGCCAAACCCTAGCCTACCCCATCTCTACTGTCCTGCGGCCTAACCCTAGCCTACCCCTAACGCTACCATCCCGCGGCCTAACCCTAGCCTACCATCCCACAGCCTAACCCTAGCCTACCTCTAACTACCATCCCGCAACCTAATCCTAGTCTACCCCTAACTCTACCATCCTGCGGCCTAAGCCTAGCCTACCCCTATCTCTACTGTCCTGCGGCCCAACCCTAGCCTACCCCTAACTCTACCATCCTGCGGCCTAACCCCAGCCTACCCCTAACTCTGCTATCCCGCAGCCTAACCCTAGCCTACCCCTAACTACCGTCCCACAGCCTAATCCTAGTCTACCCCTAACTCAACCATTCTGCTGACTATCCCTAGCCTATCCCTATCTGTACGGTCCTGCGGCCTAAACCTAGCCTACCTCTAACTCTACCGTTCTGCAGCCTAACCCTAGCCTACCCCTAACTCTACCGTCCCGCGGCCTAACCCTAGCTTACCCCTGATTCTACCATCCTGCAGCCTAACCCTAGCTTACTCCTAACTCTACCGTCCTGCGGCCTAACCCTAGCTTACACCTGATTCTACCATCCTGCGGCCTAAACCTAACCTACACCTAACTCTATCGCCCTGCGGCCTAACCCTAGCCTACGATTAACTCTACCATCCTGCGGCCCAACCCTAGCCTACCCCTAATACCTACCCCTGACTCTATAATCCCGCGACCTAACCCTAACATACTCGTCATGCCTACCCCTAATGTTAGAGTCATGTGGTCTAACTCTAACCTACCCCTAACTCTACTGTCCCGCACCCAAATCCTAATGCCAATGCCTATACAGACTGTAACAATGTCACCATCCTAACTGTCCATATTGTGGTGTAGATATTATTAATGATGACCTAATGACTATATCCCGGCAGCATTCTGTGGGGATCCGGTCAGGATCTTGGCAGTCAAAATATCGACGCCGGGATCCCGACAACACTCTGAATGCTGACAACGTCATCTCGAATAGGGCCACAATCCTCGTGCTGGGATACCCGAATGATCGTGTACCGGGCCGCAGGAGAGGTAAGTCAGGGGACTTGGGCTGTTAGGGTTAGGCTGTATCGTGGGAGGGGGGGGGGGGGGGGGGGGAGGGCGGGAAGGGGATGCTAGGTTTAGGCACTCCCGGGTAGGGTTAAGTATAGGCACCACCAGGGAGGGTTAGGGTTAGGCACTGGGAAGGGGAGGGATAGGTATAGGCACCACCAGGGAGGGTTAGGGTTAGGCTGTGGGAAGGGGAGGGTTAGGTTTAGGCACCACCAGGGAGGGTTAGGGTTTGGCTGTTGGAAGGAGAGGGTTAGGTTTAGGCACCACCAGGGAGGGTTAGGGTAAGGCTGTGGGAAGGGGAGGGTTAGGCTTAGGCACTGGGAAGGGGAGGGATAGGTATAGGCACCACCAGGGAGGGTTAGGCTGTGGGAAGGAGAGGGTTAGGTTTAGGCACCACCAGGGAGGGTTAGGGTTAGGCTGTGGGAAGGAGAGGGTTAGGTTTAGGCACCACCAGGGAGGGTTAGGGTAAGGCTGTGGGAAGGGGAGGGTTAGGCTTAGGCACTGGGAAGGGGAGGGATAGGTATAGGCACCACCAGGGAGGGTTAGGCTGTGGGAAGGAGAGGGTTAGGTTTAGGCACCACCAGGGAGGGTTAGGGTTAGGCTGTGGGAAGGGGAGGGATAAGTATAGGCACCACCAGGGAGGGTTAGGCTGTGGGAAGGGACGGGTTAGATTTAGGCTGCTAGAAGGGAGGGTTTTGGGGCAAGTATACTTACCTTCCCGAGTTGGGATTTTGAGCATTGGGATGCCATGGTTGCTATTCTGACCGCCAGCATACCGACATGCGACCGTGGACTATATGATTATTGGTCACTAGAGCACCAGCAGCAGAAGGGTAGGTCCTGTCCAGAGCCATACCGAGCTGTACAGTCTGGTCACACACACAACATGCATTCTTTATTACATAAAGTACACATGTAAGACTATGCCATGTCGCAGCATATGCAGAAGATCTTATGCCCACGGCATATGCAATGCCGGGAAGGATGCACCACCATATATCGGCAATATGTTACCGAGCACATCACACACTGCGGCTGGCCCTACGCCGACACTACCCACAATATGATCTGACAGGCAGCACGAGGCACAGCTCCTTCTACAGCGTATTTATCATCCGGCGTCAGCAACTGGGCTCAGCGCCCTGGTGTCATGTGCGGTCTCTGTCAGACCTCAAGGTGTATTGAGGCCGCTGTGCACACACGTGGTTGGCGCTATGTGCACCCACAGCCAGACCAAGCGGCAGGGCAGGCACACACTGGGGGGGGGGGCTAGCTAGGCTGGGACACACACAAGGGAGAGATGTGACAGACCGCTGGCCTCTAGCTAGCTGTGATCTCTACTCAGCAAGGAGCACGGGGAGCAGGGGCAGGGCACAGCGGGTCACAGGAGTACAAAAAGAGAACATCTTACTTTGATCAGGTTAAGTCTGTCATACTGAAACAGAAATAAAGAGAAGATTAGAGGCAAGGCTTCACAGAGCACAGAAACACTGACGTGGGGAGGAAAAGACATTACCCCCCTCCCAGCTGCCCTGTCTCAGGGTATTAGAGTGGGAGCATGTCTGTGAGCTGGCTACTGACTGCCTGTGACCAGACCGGGAGCAGGCAAACAGGCCTCGGCCCCTTACCAGACGCAAAGCGTCATGCATATATTATACTAGAAATAGGGGATTATGACACATATCAATAAATACACAAAGATGAAATCTAGAATAATAAACCATATTATACTCATCCCTTATATATATATATGGGGCCGCAAAGCCTCCGCAGTGCTGGGTATACGGGTAAAACATGCAGCACAATACATAAAGGACTTTCCAGACAAGAACATTATCACATCGCTACATAGAGAATACAGAGGGGTAAGGGCCCTGCTCGTGAGAGCTTACACTCTTAGGACACCACACTCTAATTCTCTCGGTTAGAGGCCTATTCATCATTGGTGACAGTGGGGGCTGAAAAAGTATCATTATTTATCATGGCATATCGTGGCAATAAGGCATTACATTATGGGGCAATTTACTAAAAGCCTCTAGCCGGGAGAGTGGTCTCTATGAGATCCCATCCAGATGAACAGGAAACAGTACAGTGACCGTGCAAAACCATCGCAGCATTGACGGACGCAGTCCCAGCTTGTCTCATGCGAGTGTGCACAGGGAAATCTCTATTTGCTTCTCAGCCTGCTGCCTGACGGTGAATGTCTAACAGCATGCTGATTGGTGGATGGCTGGAGCTATCCACCAATCACAGTGCTGACAGCTATTCACCGTATAAGAGTGTGTGCAGACACGGTGCAGGACCACAGGAGAGGTGATTACCGTGAATGGGTGTGTAGGGGCCCAAGGGGGTCACTCCGAGTTGATTGTAGCTGTGGTAAGTTTAGCACAGCTACGATCGTTAACTCAGACATGCGGGGGGACGCCCAGCACAGGCCTTTGTATTTGAGGTGTAACTCCCGGCCAACGCAGCTCCTGCGGCTGGCCGGGAGTTGCTCATCGCCCCCGCTGGCCGCAGCGGCCCGCCCCTCCAACGGTCCGGCCACGCCTGCGTTGCCCGAACCGCTCCCCCTAAACGGTGTCTTAACGCCGCCGTTCAGCCCCCTCCTGCCTAGCAACCGCCTCTGTCTCAGAGGCGATCGCTAGGTAATAAAAGCTGCCATGCGCCGGCACCGCATGCGCAGTTCCGACCCGATCGCTGCGACAAACTGCAGCGAGCGATCGGGTCGGAATGACCCCCTAAGTGTACTGTTTTGCCCAGAACCTACACTGTTGTTGACGAGCCAGAGTGTGCAGCCATCCAGTCACACACGTGTAAGTCCTGCCAGGGAGTCCTCTGTACAGCCCTCTCCTGCGGAAACATTTGGGTACACAGCCTAGCACCATCTACAGATGGCATTAGCGATGGGGGTCAGGCTAGGATAAGCGTTGCTCTGCAGAGTTAGGAGAAGTGGTGACTGTGGTAGTAGTGCCGCCACAACAACCTTGAGCTCAACTCCCTCAAAACTGTTGAGATGATAGTGGACTTCAGGAAGTCAGCTAGTGCACCTCCGCTAACGATTGCTGACAGTGTGGTATCGCTAGTGGACTCCTTCAAGTTTCTAGGGACCACAATCTCCCGGGACCTTAAATGGGGGTCCAACGCTGACGCCACTGTCGGGAAAGCGCAGCAGAGGTTGTTCTTCCTCAGGCAACTAAGGAAGTTCAACATCCCACAGAAGCTTCTGCTCCTCTTCTACTACGCGATTGTGGAGTCGGTACTGTGCTCCTCGATACTGGTATGGTACAGCTCCACCAGCGCGAGGGACAGATGCAGGCTCCAGAAGGTGGTCAGAACCACAGAGAAGATCATCGGGGCCGACCTTCCCTCAGTCCAGGACCTGTACCTGTCCAGAGCTAAAAAGCGGGCAATGAAGATAGTAAAAGACCAGCTACACCCCGGCCACAGCATGTTTAACTTACTACCTTCAGGCAGGCGTTACAGGGCCGTCCCAGCCAGGTCCACCAGAAGCCTCAAAAGTTTCTTTCCCTAAGAGGTCCGCCTGCTGAGCACCTGAACATTGACTGACTAGACCAGGGTGAGGATACTACAGCAGAACACGTCTGTGTAACAGGACAGGCATAGTATGAATGTGTACTGTATACGCAGGTTACATACATCCTCTGTGATACAGATACAGAGGATACTACAGCAGAACACGTCTGTGTAACAGGACAGGCGCACTATGAATGTGTACTGTATACGCAGGTTACATACATCCTCTGTGATACAGATACAGAGGATACTACAGCAGAACACGCTGTGTAACAGGACAGGCATAGTATGAATGTGTACTGTATACGCAGGTTATATACATCCTCTGTGATACAGATACAGAGGATACTACAGCAGAACACGTCTGTGTAACAGGACAGGCACACTATGAATGTGTACTGTATACGCAGGTTACATATATCCTCTGTGATACAGATACAGAGGATACTACAGCAGAACACGCTGTGTAACAGGACAGGCATAGTATGAATGTGTACTGTATACGCAGGTTATATACATCCTCTGTGATACAGATACAGAGGATACTACAGCAGAACACGTCTGTGTAACAGGACAGGCACACTATGAATGTTTACTGTATACGCAGGTTACATACATCCTCTGTGATACAGATACAGAGGATACTACAGCAGAACACGCTGTGTAACAGGACAGGCGCACTATGAATGTGTACTGTATACGCAGGTTATATACATCCTCTGTGATACAGATACAGAGGATTCTACAGCAGAACACGTCTGTGTAACAGGACAGGCGCACTATGAATGTTTACTGTATACGCAGGTTACATACATCCTCTGTGATACAGGTACAGAGGATACTACAGCAGAACACGTCTGTGTAACAGGACAGGCACACTATGAATGTTTACTGTATACGCAGGTTACATACATCCTCTGTGATACAGATACAGAGTATACTACAGCAGAACACGTCTGTGTAACAGGACAGGCGCACTATGAATGTGTACTGTATACGCAGGTTACATACATCTTCTGTGATACAGATACAGAGGATACTACAGCAGAACACGTCTGTGTAACAGGACAGGCGCACTATGAATGTGTACTGTATACGCAGGTTATATACATCCTCTGTGATACAGATACAGAGGATACTACAGCAGAACACGCTGTGTAACAGGACAGGCGCACTATGAATGTGTACTGTATACACAGGTTACATACATCCTCTGTGATACAGATACAGAGGATACTACAGCAGAACACGCTGTGTAACAGGACAGGCACACTATGAATGTGTACTGTATACGCAGGTTACATACATCCTCTGTGATACAGGTACAGAGGATACTACAGCAGAACACGTCTGTGTAACAGGACAGGCGCACTATGAATGTGTACTGTATACGCAGGTTACATACATCCTCTGTGATACAGATACAGAGGATCCTACAGCAGAACACGTCTGTGTAACAGGACAGGCATAGTATGAATGTGTACTGTATACGCAGGTTATATACATCCTCTGTGATACAGATACAGAGGATACTACAGCAGAAAACGTCTGTGTAACAGGACAGGCACACTATGAATGTGTACTGTATACGCAGGTTACATACATCCTCTGTGATACAGATACAGAGGATACTACAGCAGAACACGCTGTGTAACAGGACAGGCACACTATGAATGTGTACTGTATACGCAGGTTATATACATCCTCTGTGATACAGATACAGAGGATACTACAGCAGAACACGCTGTGTAACAGGACAGGTGCACTATGAATGTGTACTGTATACGCAGGTTATATACATCCTCTGTGATACAGATACAGAGGATACTACAGCAGAACACGTCTGTGTAACAGGACAGGCATAGTATTAATGTGTACTGTACACGCAGGTTACATACATCCTCTGTGATACTGATACAGAGAATACTACAACAGAACACGCTGTGTAACAGGACAGGTGCACTATGAATGTGTACTGTATACGCAGGTTACATACATCCTCTGTGATACAGATACAGAGGATACTACAGCAGAACACGCTGTGTAACAGGACAGGCATAGTATGAATGTGTACTGTATACGCAGGTTACATACATCCTCTGTGATACAGATACAGAGGATACTACAGCAGAACACGTCTGTGTAACAGGACAGGCGCACTATGAATGTGTACTGTATACGCAGGTTATATACATCCTCTGTGATACAGATACAGAGGATACTACAGCAGAACACGTCTGTGTAACAGGACAGGCACACTATGAATGTGTACTGTATACGCAGGTTACATACATCCTCTGTGATACAGATACAGAGGATACTACAGCAGAACACGTCTGTGTAACAGGACAGGCACACTATGAATGTGTACTGTATACGCAGGTTATATACATCCTCTGTGATACAGATACAGAGGATACTACAGCAGAACATGCTGTGTAACAGGACAGGCGCACTATGAATGTGTACTGTATACGCAGGTTATATACATCCTCTGTGATACAAATACAGAGGATACTACAGCAGAACACGCTGTGTAGCAGGACAGGCACACTATGAATGTGTACTGTATACGCAGGTTACATACATCCTCTGTGATACAGATACAGAGGATACTACAGCAGAACACGTCTGTGTAACAGGACAGGCACACTATGAATGTGTACTGTATACGCAGGTTATATACATCCTCTGTGATACAGATACAGAGGATACTACAGCAGAACATGCTGTGTAACAGGACAGGCGCACTATGAATGTGTACTGTATACGCAGGTTATATACATCCTCTGTGATACAGATACAGAGGATACTACAGCAGAACACGCTGTGTAGCAGGACAGGCGCACTATGAATGTGTACTGTATACGCAGGTTATATACATCCTCTGTGATACAGATACAGAGGATACTACAGCAGAACACGTCTGTATAACAGGACAGGCACTATGAATGTGTACTGTATACGCAGGTTACATACATCCTCTGTGATACAGATAGAGAGGATACTACAGCAGAACACGTCTGTGTAACAGGACAGGTGCACTATGAATGTGTACTGTATACGCAGGTTACATACATCCTCTGTGATACAGATACAGAGGATACTACAGCAGAACATGCTGTGTAACAGGACAGGTGCACTATGAATGTGTACTGTATACGCAGGTTACATACATCCTCTGTGATACAGATACAGAGGATACTACAGCAGAACACGCTGTGTAGCAGGACAGGCATAGTATGAATGTGTACTGTATACGCAGGTTATATACATCCTCTGTGATACAGATACAGAGGATACTACAGCAGAACACGCTGTGTAGCAGGACAGGCATAGTATGAATGTGTACTGTATACGCAGGTTATATACATCCTCTGTGATACAGATACAGAGGATAATACAGCAGAACACGTCTGTGTAACAGGACAGGTGCACTATGAATGTGTACTGTATACACAGGTTACATACATCCTCTGTGATACAGATACAGAGGATACTACAGCAGAACACGCTGTGTAACAGGACAGGCACACTATGAATGTGTACTGTATACGCAGGTTACATACATCCTCTGTTATACAGATACAGAGGATACTACAGCAGAACACGCTGTGTAACAGGACAGGCATAGTATGAATGTGTACTGTATACGCAGGTTACATACATCCTCTGTGATACAGATAGAGAGGATACTACAGCAGAACACGTCTGTGTAACAGGTCAGGTGCACTATGAATGTGTACTGTATACGCAGGTTACATACATCCTCTGTGATACAGATACAGAGGATACTACAGCAGAACACGCTGTGTAACAGGACAGGTGCACTATGAATGTGTACTGTATACGCAGGTTATATACATCCTCTGTGATACAGATACAGAGGATACTACAGCAGAACACGCTGTGTAACAGGACAGGTGCACTATGAATGTGTACTGTATACGCAGCTTATATACATCCTCTGTGATACAGATACAGAGAATACTACAGTAGAACACGTCTGTGTAACAGGACAGGTGCACTATGAATGTGTACTGTATACGCAGGTTATATACATCCTCTGTGATACAGATACAGAGGATACTACAGCAGAACACGTCTGTGTAACAGGACAGGCGCACTATGAATGTGTACTGTATACGCAGGTTATATACATCCTCTGTGATACAGATACAGAGGATACTACAGCAGCACACGCTGTGTAACAGGACAGGCACACTATGAATGTGTACTGTATACGCAGGTTACATACATCCTCTGTGATACAGATACAGAGGATACTACAGCAGAACACGCTGTGTAACAGGACAGGCATAGTATGAATGTGTACTGTATACGCAGGTTACATACATCCTCTGTGATACAGATACAGAGGATACTACAGCAGAACACGCTGTGTAACAGGACAGGCATAGTATGAATGTGTACTGTATACGCAGGTTACATACATCCTCTGTGATACAGATACAGAGGATACTACAGCAGAACACGTCTGTGTAACAGGACAGGCATAGTATGAATGTGTACTGTATACGCAGGTTACATACATCCTCTGTGATACAGATACAGAGGATACTACAGCAGAACACGTCTGTGTAACAGGACAGGCGCACTATGAATGTGTACTGTATACGCAGGTTATATACATCCTCTGTGATACAGATACAGAGGATACTACAGCAGAACACGTCTGTGTAACAGGACAGGCACACTATGAATGTGTACTGTATACGCAGGTTACATACATCCTCTGTGATACAGATACAGAGGATACTACAGCAGAACACGCTGTGTAACAGGACAGGCATAGTATGAATGTGTACTGTATACGCAGGTTATATACATCCTCTGTGATACAGATACAGAGGATACTACAGCAGAACACGTCTGTGTAACAGGACAGGCACACTATGAATGTTTACTGTATACGCAGGTTACATACATCCTCTGTGATACAGATACAGAGGATACTACAGCAGAACACGCTGTGTAACAGGACAGGCACACTATGAATGTGTACTGTATACACAGGTTATATACATCCTCTGTGATACAGATAGAGGATACTACAGCAGAACACGTCTGTGTAACAGGACAGGCACACCATGAATGTGTACTGTATACGCAGGTTATATACATCCTCTGTGATACAGATACAGAGGATACTACAGCAGAACACGTCTGTGTAACAGGACAGGCACACCATGAATGTGTACTGTATACGCAGGTTATATACATCCTCTGTGATACAGATACAGAGGATACTACAGCAGAACACGTCTGTGTAACAGGACAGGCACACTATGAATGTTTACTGTATACGCAGGTTACATACATCCTCTGTGATACAGGTACAGAGGATACTACAGCAGAACACGTCTGTGTAACAGGACAGGCACACTATGAATGTTTACTGTATACGCAGGTTACATACATCCTCTGTGATACAGATACAGAGTATACTACAGCAGAACACGTCTGTGTAACAGGACAGGCATAGTATGAATGTGTACTGTATACGCAGGTTACATACATCTTCTGTGATACAGATACAGAGGATACTACAGCAGAACACGTCTGTGTAACAGGACAGGCGCACTATGAATGTGTACTGTATACGCAGGTTACATACATCCTCTGTGATACAGATACAGAGGATACTACAGCAGAACACGTCTGTGTAACAGGACAGGCACACTATGAATGTGTACTGTATACGCAGGTTACATACATCCTCTGTGATACAGATACAGAGGATACTACAGCAGAACACGCTGTGTAACAGGACAGGCGCACTATGAATGTGTACTGTATACGCAGGTTATATACATCCTCTGTGATACAGATACAGAGGATACTACAGCAGAACACGTCTGTGTAACAGGACAGGCGCACTATGAATGTTTACTGTATACGCAGGTTACATACATCCTCTGTGATACAGGTACAGAGGATACTACAGCAGAACACGCTGTGTAACAGGACAGGCACACTATGAATGTTTACTGTATACGCAGGTTACATACATCCTCTGTGATACAGAGTATACTACAGCAGAACACGTCTGTGTAACAGGACAGGCATAGTATGAATGTGTACTGTATACGCAGGTTACATACATCTTCTGTGATACAGATACAGAGGATACTACAGCAGAACACGTCTGTGTAACAGGACAGGTGCACTATGAATGTGTACTGTATACGCAGGTTACATACATCTTCTGTGATACAGATACAGAGGATACTACAGCAGAACACGCTGTGTAACAGGACAGGCGCACTATGAATGTGTACTGTATACACAGGTTACATACATCCTCTGTGATACAGATACAGAGGATACTACAGCAGAACACGCTGTGTAACAGGACAGGCGCACTATGAATGTGTACTGTATACACAGGTTACATACATCCTCTGTGATACAGATACAGAGGATACTACAGCAGAACACGCTGTGTAACAGGACAGGCACACTATGAATGTGTACTGTATACGCAGGTTACATACATCCTCTGTGATACAGGTACAGAGGATACTACAGCAGAACACGTCTGTGTAACAGGACAGGCGCACTATGAATGTGTACTGTATACGCAGGTTACATACATCCTCTGTGATACAGATACAGAGGATCCTACAGCAGAACACGTCTGTGTAACAGGACAGGCAAAGTATGAATGTGTACTGTATACGCAGGTTATATACATCCTCTGTGATACAGATACAGAGGATACTACAGCAGAAAACGTCTGTGTAACAGGACAGGCACACTATGAATGTGTACTGTATACGCAGGTTACATACATCCTCTGTGATACAGATACAGAGGATACTACAGCAGAACACGTCTGTGTAACAGGACAGGCGCACTATGAATGTGTACTGTATACGCAGGTTACATACATCCTCTGTGATACAGATACAGAGGATACTACAGCAGAACACGCTGTGTAACAGGACAGGTGCACTATGAATGTGTACTGTATACGCAGGTTTTATACATCCTCTGTGATACAGATACAGAGGATACTACAGCAGAACACGTCTGTGTAACAGGACAGGCATAGTATTAATGTGTACTGTACACGCAGGTTACATACATCCTCTGTGATACTGATACAGAGGATACTACAGCAGAACACGCTGTGTAACAGGACAGGTGCACTATGAATGTGTACTGTATACGCAGGTTACATACATCCTCTGTGATACAGATACAGAGGATACTACAGCAGAACACGCTGTGTAACAGGACAGGCACACTATGAATGTGTACTGTATACGCAGGTTACATACATCCTCTGTTATACAGATACAGAGGATACTACAGCAGAACACGCTGTGTAACAGGACAGGCACACTATGAATGTGTACTGTATACGCAGGTTATATACATCCTCTGTGATACAGATACAGAGGATACTACAGCAGAACACGCTCTGTAACAGGACAGGCACACTATGAATGTGTACTGTATACGCAGGTTATATACATCCTCTGTGATACTGATACAGAGAATACTACAACAGAACACGCTGTGTAGCAGGACAGGCATAGTATGAATGTGTACTGTATACGCAGGTTATATACATCCTCTGTGATACAGATAGAGAGGATACTACAGCAGAACACGTCTGTGTAACAGGACAGGTGCACTATGAATGTGTACTGTATACGCAGGTTACATACATCCTCTGTGATACAGATAGAGAGGATACTACAGCAGAACACGTCTGTGTAACAGGACAGGTGCACTATGAATGTGTACTGTATACGCAGGTTATATACATCCTCTGTGATACAGATACAGAGGATACTACAGCAGAACACGTCTGTGTAACAGGACAGGCACACTATGAATGTGTACTGTATACGCAGGTTACATACATCCTCTGTTATACAGATACAGAGGATACTACAGCAGAACACGCTGTGTAACAGGACAGGTGCACTATGAATGTGTACTGTATACGCAGGTTATATACATCCTCTGTGATACAGATACAGAGGATACTACAGCAGAACACGTCTGTGTAACAGGACAGGCACACTATGAATGTGTACTGTATACGCAGGTTACATACATCCTCTGTTATACAGATACAGAGGATACTACAGCAGAACACGCTGTGTAACAGGACAGGCATAGTATGAATGTGTACTGTATACGCAGGTTACATACATCCTCTGTGATACAGATAGAGAGGATACTACAGCAGAACACGTCTGTGTAACAGGACAGGAGCACTATGAATGTGTACTGTATACGCAGGTTACATACATCCTCTGTGATACAGATACAGAGGATACTACAGCAGAACACGTCTGTGTAACAGGACAGGAGCACTATGAATGTGTACTGTATACGCAGGTTACATACATCCTCTGTGATACAGATACAGAGGATACTACAGCAGAACACGCTGTGTAACAGGACAGGTGCACTATGAATGTGTACTGTATACGCAGCTTATATACATCCTCTGTGATACAGATACAGAGAATACTACAGTAGAACACGTCTGTGTAACAGGACAGGTGCACTAAGAATGTGTACTGTATACGCAGGTTATATACATCCTCTGTGATACAGATACAGAGGATACTACAGCAGAACACGTCTGTGTAACAGGACAGGCATAGTATGAATGTGTACTGTATACGCAGGTTATATACATCCTCTGTGATACAGATACAGAGGATACTACAGCAGAACACGTCTGTGTAACAGGACAGGCATAGTATGAATGTGTACTGTATACGCAGGTTACATACATCCTCTGTGATACAGATACAGAGGATACTACAGCAGAACACGTCTGTGTAACAGGACAGGCATAGTATGAATGTGTACTGTATATGCAGGTTACATACATCCTCTGTGATACAGATACAGAGGATACTACAGCAGAACACGTCTGTGTAACAGGACATGCATAGTATGAATGTGTACTGTATACGCAGGTTACATACATCCTCTGTGATACAGATACAGAGGATACTACAGCAGAACACGTCTGTGTAACAGGACAGGCGCACTATGAATGTGTACTGTATACGCAGGTTATATACATCCTCTGTGATACAGATACAGAGGATACTACAGCAGAACACGCTGTGTAACAGGACAGGCACACTATGAATGTGTACTGTATACGCAGGTTACATACATCCTCTGTGATACAGATACAGAGGATACTACAGCAGAACACGCTGTGTAACAGGACAGGCATAGTATGAATGTGTACTGTATACGCAGGTTACATACATCCTCTGTGATACAGATACAGAGGATCCTACAGCAGAACACGCTGTGTAACAGGACAGGCGCACTATGAATGTGTACTGTATACGCAGGTTATATACATCCTCTGTGATACAGATACGGAGGATACTACAGCAGAACACGCTGTGTAACAGGACAGGCGCACTATGAATGTGTACTGTATACGCAGGTTATATACATCCTCTGTGATACAGATACAGAGGATCCTGCAGCAGAACACGTCTGTGTAACAGGACAGGCATAGTATGAATGTGTACTGTATACGCAGGTTATATACATCCTCTGTGATACAGATACAGAGAATACTGCAGCAGAACACGTCTGTGTAACAGGACAGGCGCACTATGAATGTGTACTGTATACGCAGGTTACATACATCCTCTGTGATACAGATACAGAGGATACTACAGCAGAACATGTCTGTGTAACAGGACAGGCGCACTATGAATGTGTACTGTATACGCAGGTTATATACATCCTCTGTGATACAGATACAGAGGATACTACAGCAGAACACGTCTGTGTAACAGGACAGGCGCACTATGAATGTGTACTGTATACGCAGGTTACATACATCCTCTGTGATACAGATACAGAGGATACTACAGCAGAACACGCTGTGTAACAGGACAGGCGCACTATGAATGTGTACTGTATACGCAGGTTACATACATCCTCTGTTATACAGATACAGAGGATACTACAGCAGAACACGCTGTGTAACAGGACAGGCACACTATGAATGTGTACTGTATACGCAGGTTATATACATCCTCTGTGATACAGATACAGAGGATACTACAGCAGAACACGCTGTGTAACAGGACAGGCACACTATGAATGTGTACTGTATACGCAGGTTATATACATCCTCTGTGATACTGATACAGAGAATACTACAACAGAACACGCTGTGTAGCAGGACAGGCATAGTATGAATGTGTACTGTATACGCAGGTTACATACATCCTCTGTGATACAGATACAGAGGATACTACAGCAGAACACGCTGTGTAACAGGACAGGTGCACTATGAATGTGTACTGTATACACAGGTTATATACATCCTCTGTGATACAGATACAGAGGATCCTACAGCAGAACACGTCTGTGTAACAGGACAGGCACACTATGAATGTGTACTGTATACACAGGTTATATACATCCTCTGTGATACAGAGGATCCTACAGCAGAACACGTCTGTGTAACAGGACAGGCATAGTATGAATGTGTACTGTATACGCAGGTTATATACATCCTCTGTGATACAGATACAGAGGATACTACAGCAGAACACGTCTGTGTAACAGGACAGGCACACTATGAATGTGTACTGTATACGCAGGTTACATACATCCTCTGTTATACAGATACAGAGGATACTACAGCAGAACACGCTGTGTAACAGGACAGGCATAGTATGAATGTGTACTGTATACGCAGGTTACATACATCCTCTGTGATACAGATAGAGAGGATACTACAGCAGAACACGTCTGTGTAACAGGACAGGAGCACTATGAATGTGTACTGTATACGCAGGTTACATACATCCTCTGTGATACAGATACAGAGGATACTACAGCAGAACACGCTGTGTAACAGGACAGGCGCACTATGAATGTGTACTGTATACGCAGGTTACATACATCCTCTGTTATACAGATACAGAGGATACTACAGCAGAACACGCTGTGTAACAGGACAGGCACACTATGAATGTGTACTGTATACGCAGGTTATATACATCCTCTGTGATACAGATACAGAGGATACTACAGCAGAACACGCTGTGTAACAGGACAGGCACACTATGAATGTGTACTGTATACGCAGGTTATATACATCCTCTGTGATACTGATACAGAGAATACTACAACAGAACACGCTGTGTAGCAGGACAGGCATAGTATGAATGTGTACTGTATACGCAGGTTACATACATCCTCTGTGATACAGATACAGAGGATACTACAGCAGAACACGCTGTGTAACAGGACAGGTGCACTATGAATGTGTACTGTATACGCAGGTTATATACATCCTCTGTGATACAGATACAGAGGATACTACAGCAGAACACGTCTGTGTAACAGGACAGGCACACTATGAATGTGTACTGTATACGCAGGTTACATACATCCTCTGTTATACAGATACAGAGGATACTACAGCAGAACACGCTGTGTAACAGGACAGGCATAGTATGAATGTGTACTGTATACGCAGGTTACATACATCCTCTGTGATACAGATAGAGAGGATACTACAGCAGAACACGTCTGTGTAACAGGACAGGAGCACTATGAATGTGTACTGTATACGCAGGTTACATACATCCTCTGTGATACAGATACAGAGGATACTACAGCAGAACACGCTGTGTAACAGGACAGGCGCACTATGAATGTGTACTGTATACGCAGGTTATATACATCCTCTGTGATACAGATACAGAGGATACTACAGCAGAACACGCTGTGTAACAGGACAGGTGCACTATGAATGTGTACTGTATACGCAGGTTATATACATCCTCTGTGATACAGATACAGAGGATACTACAGCAGAACACGCTGTGTAACAGGACAGGTGCACTATGAATGTGTACTGTATACGCAGCTTATATACATCCTCTGTGATACAGATACAGAGAATACTACAGTAGAACACGTCTGTGTAACAGGACAGGTGCACTAAGAATGTGTACTGTATACGCAGGTTATATACATCCTCTGTGATACAGATACAGAGGATACTACAGCAGAACACGTCTGTGTAACAGGACAGGCATAGTATGAATGTGTACTGTATACGCAGGTTATATACATCCTCTGTGATACAGATACAGAGGATACTACAGCAGAACACGTCTGTGTAACAGGACAGGCATAGTATGAATGTGTACTGTATACGCAGGTTACATACATCCTCTGTGATACAGATACAGAGGATACTACAGCAGAACACGTCTGTGTAACAGGACAGGCATAGTATGAATGTGTACTGTATATGCAGGTTACATACATCCTCTGTGATACAGATACAGAGGATACTACAGCAGAACACGTCTGTGTAACAGGACAGGCATAGTATGAATGTGTACTGTATACGCAGGTTACATACATCCTCTGTGATACAGATACAGAGGATACTACAGCAGAACACGTCTGTGTAACAGGACAGGCGCACTATGAATGTGTACTGTATACGCAGGTTATATACATCCTCTGTGATACAGATACAGAGGATACTACAGCAGAACACGCTGTGTAACAGGACAGGCACACTATGAATGTGTACTGTAGACGCAGGTTACATACATCCTCTGTGATACAGATACAGAGGATACTACAGCAGAACACGCTGTGTAACAGGACAGGCATAGTATGAATGTGTACTGTATACGCAGGTTACATACATCCTCTGTGATACAGATACAGAGGATCCTACAGCAGAACACGCTGTGTAACAGGACAGGCGCACTATGAATGTGTACTGTATACGCAGGTTATATACATCCTCTGTGATACAGATACAGAGGATACTACAGCAGAACACGCTGTGTAACAGGACAGGCGCACTATGAATGTGTACTGTATACGCAGGTTATATACATCCTCTGTGATACAGATACAGAGGATCCTACAGCAGAACACGTCTGTGTAACAGGACAGGCATAGTATGAATGTGTACTGTATACGCAGGTTATATACATCCTCTGTGATACAGATACAGAGAATACTGCAGCAGAACACGTCTGTGTAACAGGACAGGCGCACTATGAATATTTACTGTATACGCAGGTTACATACATCCTCTGTGATACAGATACAGAGGATCCTACAGCAGAACATGTCTGTGTAACAGGACAGGCCCACTATGAATATGTACTGTATACGCAGGTTATATACATCCTCTGTGATACAGATACAGAGGATACTACAGCAGAACACATCTGTGTAACAGGACAGGCACACTATGAATATTTACTGTATACGCAGGTTACATACATCCTCTGTGATACAGATACAGAGGATCCTACAGCAGAACATGTCTGTGTAACAGGACAGGCCCACTATGAATGTGTACTGTATACGCAGGTTATATACATCCTCTGTGATACAGATACAGAGGATACTACAGCAGAACACGCTGTGTAACAGGACAGGCACACTATGAATGTGTACTGTATACGCAGGTTATATACATCCTCTGTGATACAGATACATAGGATACTACAGCAGAACACGCTGTGTAACAGGACAGGCACACTATGAATGTGTACTGTATACGCAGGTTATATACATCCTCTGTGATACAGATACATAGGATACTACAGCAGAACACGTCTGTGTAACAGGACAGGCGCACTATGAATGTGTACTGTATACGCAGGTTACATACATCCTCTGTGATACAGATACAGATACAGAGGATACTACAGCAGAACATGTCTGTGTAACAGGACAGGCCCACTATGAATGTGTACTGTATACGCAGGTTATATACATCCTCTGTTATACAGATACAGAGGATACTACAGCAGAACACGTCTGTGTAACAGGACAGGCGCACTATGAATGTGTACTGTATACGCAGGTTATATACATCCTCTGTGATACAGATACAGAGGATACTACAGCAGAACACGCTGTGTAACAGGACAGGCACACTATGAATATGTACTGTATACGCAGGTTACATACATCCTCTGTGATACAGATACAGAGGATACTACAGCAGAACACGCTGTGTAACAGGACAGGCGCACTATGAATGTGTACTGTATACGCAGGTTACATACATCCTCTGTGATACAGATACAGAGGATACTACAGCAGAACACGTCTGTGTAACAGGACAGGCGCACTATGAATGTGTACTGTATACGCAGGTTACATACATCCTCTGTGATACAGATACAGAGGATACTACAGCAGAACACGTCTGTGTAACAGGACAGGCGCACTATGAATGTGTACTGTATACGCAGGTTACATACATCCTCTGTGATACAGATACAGAGGATACTACAGCAGAACACGCTGTGTAACAGGACAGGCATAGTATGAATGTGTACTGTATACGCAGGTTACATACATCCTCTGTGATACAGATACAGAGGATCCTACAGCAGAACACGCTGTGTAACAGGACAGGCGCACTATGAATGTGTACTGTATACGCAGGTTATATACATCCTCTGTGATACAGATACAGAGGATACTACAGCAGAACACGTCTGTGTAACAGGACAGGTGCACTATGAATGTGTACTGTATACGCAGGTTATATACATCCTCTGTGATACAGATACAGAGGATACTACAGCAGAACACTCTGTGTAACAGGACAGGCATAGTATGAATGTGTACTGTATACGCAGGTTACATACATCCTCTGTGATACAGATACAGAGAATACTACAGCAGAACACGTCTGTGTAACAGGACAGGCGCACTATGAATGTGTACTGTATACACAGGTTATATACATCTTTTGTGATACAGATACAGAGGATACTACAGCAGAACACGCTGTGTAACAGGACAGGCACACTATGAATGTGTACTGTATACGCAGGTTACATACATCCTCTGTGATACAGATACAGAGGATACTACAGCAGAACACGCTGTGTAACAGGACAGGCACACTATGAATGTGTACTGTATACGCAGGTTATATACATCCTCTGTGATACAGATACAGAGGATACTACAGCAGAACACGCTGTGTAACAGGACAGGCACACTATGATTGTGTACTGTATACACAGGTTATATACATCCTCTGTGATACAGATACAGAGGATACTACAGCAGAACACGCTGTGTAACAGGACAGGCACACTATGAATGTGTACTGTATACGCAGGTTATATACATCCTCTGTGATACAGATACAGAGGATACTACAGCAGAACACGCTGTGTAACAGGACAGGCACACTATGAATGTGTACTGTATACACAGGTTACATACATCCTCTGTAATACAGATACAGAGGATACTACAGCAGAACACGCTGTGTAACAGGACAGGCACACTATGAATGTGTACTGTATACGCAGGTTACATACATCCTCTGTGATACAGATACAGAGGATATTACAGCAGAACACGCTGTGTAACAGGACAGGCGCACTATGAATGTGTACTGTATACGCAGGTTATATACATCCTCTGTGATACAGATACAGAGGATACTACAGCAGAACACGTCTGTGTAACAGGACAGGCATAGTATGAATGTGTACTGTATACGCAGGTTACATACATCCTCTGTGATACAGATACAGAGGATACTACAGCAGAACACGCTGTGTAACAGGACAGGCACACTATGAATGTGTACTGTATACACAGGTTATATACATCCTCTGTGATACAGATACAGAGGATACTACAGCAGAACACGCTGTGTAACAGGACAGGCACACTATGAATGTGTACTGTATACACAGGTTACATACATCCTCTGTGATACAGATACAGAGGATACTACAGCAGAACACGCTGTGTAACAGGATAGGCACACTATGAATGTGTACTGTATACACAGGTTACATACATCCTCTGTGATACAGATACAGAGGATACTACAGCAGAACACGTCTGTGTAACAGGACAGGCGCACTATGAATGTGTACTGTATACGCAGGTTATATACATCCTCTGTGATACAGATACAGAGGATACTACAGCAGAACACGTCTGTGTAACAGGACAGGCGCACTATGAATGTGTACTGTATACGCAGGTTACATACAGCCTCTGTGATACAGATACAGAGGATACTACAGCAGAACACGCTGTGTAACAGGACAGGCGCACTATGAATGTGTACTGTATACGCAGGTTATATACATCCTCTGTGATACAGATACAGAGTATACTACAGCAGAACACGTCTGTGTAACAGGACAGGCATAGTATGAATGTGTACTGTATACGCAGGTTATATACATCCTCTGTGATACAGATACAGAGGATACTACAGCAGAACACGCTGTGTAATAGGACAGGCGCACTATGAATGTGTACTGTATACGCAGGTTATATACATCCTCTGTGATACAGATACAGAGGATACTACAGCAGAACACGCTGTGTAACAGGACAGGCACACTATGAATGTGTACTGTATACGCAGGTTACATACATCCTCTGTGATACAGATACAGAGGATACTACAGCAGAACACGCTGTGTAACAGGACAGGCGCACTATGAATGTGTACTGTATACGCAGGTTATATACATCCTCTGTGAAACAGATACAGAGGATACTACAGCAGAACACGTCTGTGTAACAGGACAGGCGCACTATGAATGTGTACTGTATACGCAGGTTATATACATCCTCTGTGATACAGATACAGAGGATACTACAGCAGAACACGCTGTGTAACAGGACAGGCGCACTATGAATGTGTACTGTATACGCAGGTTATATACATCCTCTGTGATACAGATACAGAGGATACTACAGCAGAACACGTCTGTGTAACAGGACAGGCACACTATGAATGTGTACTGTATACGCAGGTTATATACATCCTCTGTGATACAGATACAGAGGATACTACAGCAGAACACGTCTGTGTAACAGGACAGGCGCACTATGAATGTGTACTGTATACTCAGGTTATATACATCCTCTGTGATACAGATACAGAGGATACTACAGCAGAACACGTCTGTGTAACAGGACAGGCACACTATGAATGTGTACTGTATACGCAGGTTATATACATCCTCTGTGATACAGATACAGAGGATACTACAGCAGAACACGCTGTGTAACAGGACAGGTGCACTATGAATGTGTACTGTATACGCAGGTTATATACATCCTCTGTGATACAGATACAGAGGATACTACAGCAGAACACGCTGTGAAACAGGACAGGCGCACTATGAATGTGTACTGTATACGCAGGTTATATACATCCTCTGTGATACAGATACAGAGGATACTACAGCAGAACACGCTGTGTAACAGGACAGGCACACTATGAATGTGTACTGTATACGCAGGTTATATACATACTCTGTGATACAGAAACAGAGGATCCTACAGCAGAACACGTCTGTGTAACAGGACAGGCGCACTATGAATGTGTACTGTATACGCAGGTTACATACATCCTCTGTGATACAGATACAGAGGATACTACAGCAGAACACGTCTGTGTAACAGGACAGGCGCACTATGAATGTGTACTGTATACGCAGGTTATATACATCCTCTGTGATACAGATACAGAGGATACTACAGCAGAACACGTCTGTGTAACAGGACAGGCGCAATATGAATGTGTACTGTATACTCAGGTTACATACATCCTCTGTGATACAGATACAGAGGATACTACAGCAGAACACGTCTGTGTAACAGGACAGGCATAGTATGAATGTGTACTGTATACGCAGGTTATATACATCCTCTGTGATACAGATACAGAGGATACTACAGCAGAACACGCTGTGTAACAGGACAGGCGCACTATGAATGTGTACTGTATACGCAGGTTATATACATCCTCTGTGATACAGATACAGAGGATCCTACAGCAGAACACGTCTGTGTAACAGGACAGGCATAGTATGAATGTGTACTGTATACGCAGGTTATATACATCCTCTGTGATACAGATACAGAGAATACTGCAGCAGAACACGTCTGTGTAACAGGACAGGCGCACTATGAATATTTACTGTATACGCAGGTTACATACATCCTCTGTGATACAGATACAGAGGATCCTACAGCAGAACATGTCTGTGTAACAGGACAGGCCCACTATGAATATGTACTGTATACGCAGGTTATATACATCCTCTGTGATACAGATACAGAGGATACTACAGCAGAACACATCTGTGTAACAGGACAGGCACACTATGAATATTTACTGTATACGCAGGTTACATACATCCTCTGTGATACAGATACAGAGGATCCTACAGCAGAACATGTCTGTGTAACAGGACAGGCCCACTATGAATGTGTACTGTATACGCAGGTTATATACATCCTCTGTGATACAGATACAGAGGATACTACAGCAGAACACGCTGTGTAACAGGACAGGCACACTATGAATGTGTACTGTATACGCAGGTTATATACATCCTCTGTGATACAGATACATAGGATACTACAGCAGAACACGCTGTGTAACAGGACAGGCACACTATGAATGTGTACTGTATACGCAGGTTATATACATCCTCTGTGATACAGATACATAGGATACTACAGCAGAACACGTCTGTGTAACAGGACAGGCGCACTATGAATGTGTACTGTATACGCAGGTTACATACATCCTCTGTGATACAGATACAGATACAGAGGATACTACAGCAGAACATGTCTGTGTAACAGGACAGGCCCACTATGAATGTGTACTGTATACGCAGGTTATATACATCCTCTGTGATACAGATACAGAGGATACTACAGCAGAACACGTCTGTGTAACAGGACAGGCGCACTATGAATGTGTACTGTATACGCAGGTTACATACATCCTCTGTGATACAGATACAGAGGATACTACAGCAGAACACGTCTGTGTAACAGGACAGGCGCACTATGAATGTGTACTGTATACGCAGGTTACATACATCCTCTGTGATACAGATACAGAGGATACTACAGCAGAACACGCTGTGTAACAGGACAGGCATAGTATGAATGTGTACTGTATACGCAGGTTACATACATCCTCTGTGATACAGATACAGAGGATCCTACAGCAGAACACGCTGTGTAACAGGACAGGCGCACTATGAATGTGTACTGTATACGCAGGTTATATACATCCTCTGTGATACAGATACAGAGGATACTACAGCAGAACACGTCTGTGTAACAGGACAGGTGCACTATGAATGTGTACTGTATACGCAGGTTATATACATCCTCTGTGATACAGATACAGAGGATACTACAGCAGAACACTCTGTGTAACAGGACAGGCATAGTATGAATGTGTACTGTATACGCAGGTTACATACATCCTCTGTGATACAGATAATAAGAATTTACTTACCGATAATTCTATTTCTCGGAGTCCGTAGTGGATGCTGGGGTTCCTGAAAGGACCATGGGGAATAGCGGCTCCGCAGGAGACAGGGCACAAAAAAGTAAAGCTTTACTAGGTCAGGTGGTGTGCACTGGCTCCTCCCCCTATGACCCTCCTCCAGACTCCAGTTAGGTACTGTGCCCGGACGAGCATACACAATAAGGGAGGCATTTTGAATCCCGGGTAAGACTCATACCAGCCACACCAATCACACCGTACAACTTGTGATCTAAACCCAGTTAACAGTATGACAACAGAAAGGGCCTCTTAAAGATGGCTCCTTAACAATAACCCGAATTAGTTAACAATAACTATGTACAAGTATTGCAGATAATCCGCACTTGGGATGGGCGCCCAGCATCCACTACGGACTCCGAGAAATAGAATTATCGGTAAGTAAATTCTTATTTTCTCTATCGTCCTAAGTGGATGCTGGGGTTCCTGAAAGGACCATGGGGATTATACCAAAGCTCCCAAACGGGCGGGAGAGTGCGGATGACTCTGCAGCACCGAATGAGAGAACTCCAGGTCCTCCTTTGCCAGGGTATCAAATTTGTAAAATTTTACAAACGTGTTCTCCCCCGACCACGTAGCTGCTCGGCAGAGTTGTAATGCCGAGACCCCTCGGGCAGCCGCCCAAGATGAGCCCACCTTCCTTGTGGAGTGGGCTTTTACAGTTTTAGGCTGTGGCAGGCCTGCCACAGAATGTGCAAGTTGAATTGTGTTACAAATCCAACGAGCAATCGACTGCTTAGAAGCAGGTGAATCTACAGGAAAGCTAATAACTTAAAACAACAACTGACTCATAGCTTTTTACCAATGCAACAAGTACAAAATCAAATAAAAACAAAAGGTTTTCACCAGTGCATGACCTGCATTGGTTGTAGAAACCAGAAGACATCTACTAAACCTGTAACCGCCTTTAAGTCAAACATAACAAAAGAAGAATTCGAAATTCCGAATCATGTAACCTGCCACACAGAAGGAGTCGTGTACATCCTGGAATGTACATGTGGAAAACAATACGTAGGACAAACAAAACGCAAACTCAAAGTCAGGATAGCAGAACATGTGTACAACATAAAGAGAGGCTTGAAAACACACAGCGTCTCAGCACATTTTCTAACAAAACACAACCAGGACCCCACTGGGCTGAAATTTATTGGAATTCAAAAGATTGAAGCTCACTGGAGAGGAGAGGACATTGTAAAAACACTGAAGAAAAAAGAGACCGAATGGATATATAAAATGAAGAGTCTAGAACCATACGGTCTGAATATTGACATAGAACTAAATGTCTTCCTGTAACACAAATGCTACCTTAACCATATTTATTTTTATATTTATTTTTTAATTTTATTTTTATCTGTATTTTTATTTTTATATTTATATTTATTTTTATTTTCATTTTTTTATTTTTATTGTTATTTTTATTTTTAGTCATTTTTACCCTCTACCTTACCCCTTTTTTCCCCTTTTATGAAGTGCAAAGATTCATTTATTCGAAATATTCACTTACTTCCCTATGGAAGCTTTTTACCATGAGGATGCCGCCGGGATAACCCACTTCCGGTCACGGGCATATCCGGTTTTACTAATAAAGTTATACTATATAAAACGGACATTTTTCATATACAGTTTTATCATCTCCTTGAAAAAGAATCCTGCTGCGGATTCGAAACGCGTTGGAGTACAAGAAGAAGCCTTAAACACAGGACACGGAGCCCGCCGCCGCAAGCGCCCGAACACCGGAAGTAAAAACCCGAACTTCCGGTTTGCGAACGACGCAGCGGCTATAGTGTGGCCAGAAAGAGTGGAGCCGGTTTGAACAGCACAGGCAGGAGAAGCCATCCCCTGCCCTGCCAGAGCAACACCAGAACCACATCCATAGTGGATAGTAGGGTAAGTCAGGGAAAGTTTTTTCTGCTACAAACGAACAGACTGAGCCCTTTTTTCATCTAAAGTGTCCATAAGCTCCAAAAAATACACAAGAGGAGCTGTAAACATTGCACTTCCCCCTACCTTCCATCCCACCCTTCCCCTTGTTTTTATTTTGTTTTTATTTTTGTTTTTATTTTTATTTTTATTTTTATTTTTATTTACTTCTGTTTGTTATTTAAATTTATTTCTTATTTATTCATTCAGTACATCACAACAGCATACACAAGCGCTCGGTCCAAATCAATTCCACATACGTTAAACACTAACCTGAGCAGCTTTAATTCACAAGCGCAGCACACTATACTTATCCATTTTTCATATCTTCTAAATAGCAGCTGCAGCTACACATGGCATACAAAACATACAATCAGAAACGTCAAAATTTGGATGACATCTTCTCTATAACTAATATCTTGCCAATAGCAGAAATACAGGTAGAAGATGAGCGTTTCTGCAGCCAATTTCTAAAATTAGAAAAACTTTATATAAAAGAAATCAAACAATGGTGGGAATTAACAACACTAACAAAATATTTGGAACAGGAAATGATCCCCAAAGGCCTACGGATGCAAAAACAATGCACGTTTGACCCAGCAGATCCAAACTTCCACAACAAATGGAACATGATTCTAGACAACTGTTCAAAGCAATTAATTAATGCAATCATAGAAGAAAGAAAAATATCCTTAAAAAACATCACAGATGCAATTATTGAAATAGAAAAGAAATTTGAACCCCTTCACACAATGGAAGACTATAAAACCCTGATGAATTTGACCCATCAAAAAATGGAGAAACTAGAAGATACCATCATAGTACAAAAACAGAAAAAGTATAAGAGAGATCAGGAAGAAAAAAAGCACTACCAGTATCAACAAAACACTAGAAGACAAGCCTTTAAACAGCCTATTAAGAACTGGGAACAAAGAAGACAACCACAGAGGGATCAACTAGCATCCAGAACCAAACCACAGAGATCGTATACTCCGAAAAAAACACCTTATCCAAAACCAGGGACGAGTTCAACACGGGAGAAACAACAAACTGTTAATCATCGTCCAAACAATCCCTATACACTAATTAAACAGTCATACCGAAATGGGGTAGAACAAGCAAGAAAAGAAGAAGCTAATGATCTAAATGACCTAATGAAGAAAATAGAACAAAAAGAAGATCAAAAGGGGAGGAATACGAAAAAAAGATATCTGGAAGATGACCAAATAAGTGAAGAAGAAGACGATGATGACCAGGATTTTTTAGACACCGTTTGGGGACCAGAGAAACCACCCGATTACGTGCTATCAGCAACCAAAAAGAGGAGGAACACCACTTTAGAAAAAGAGGGACAAGAGGAGGAAAAAGACAAAAGACCACAAGGAAAGAAGTGATAGATACACCATCAACATTAGAGACGATATTCAATTTGAGTAAGAGATCATTATCAACCTACGAGGAAAATGTTCTACGAAAAGGCTTGAAATTTGCCCCACATTCAGGCACGAATAAATTTAACCTGTTCATCGATACACATAAGTTTGTAAGAAAATTATGTATCAAAAAATTTTTTTCACAAAATCAGGAACGACCAAAAGAAAGAATACCAATAACGGATCACGAATTTTTACACACAGATTTAAAACCAACATCAACTCTTTTTCCAACTCATATAAAAGGTCCTCATATCACCACTTTTCAAAATCTCGTGGAAAAGGAAATAGAAAACCTAACAACCAAACCAAAGCAGGGTTTCAACTTCACAAAAGACGAAAGAAATGCATTAAAAAACTTAAAAGAAGATAAAACAGTGGTAATAAAACCAGCGGACAAAGGAGGGGGCGTGGTGATCTTAGACCTAGACACTTACAAACAAGAAGCAGAAAGACTCCTTTCAGACCAAGCAACATACAAAAAATTGACAAAAGACCCAACACAGGAAATCACAGCAAAACTAAGAGAGCAAATGTTAGAAGGTTTAGAATTGGGAATTATCAACAAAAAAGAATACGACTACATCTGTATAAAAGATCCAAAAATCCCAACCTTCTACTACCTCCCAAAAATCCATAAAAATCTGGACAATCCACCGGGGAGACCCATCGTATCTGGAATCTGCTCAGTTTCTGCGAATTTATCAAAATACATCGATCATTATCTTCAGGACATTGTGGGAAAGCAAAGAAGTTTCCTTAAAGACACCACAAATATACTGCAAGTAATCAATAATACAGAATGGCAAGAAGGGTACATATTATGTACAAGCGACATCAAATCCCTGTATACTGCAATTAATCATCATGCAGGATGTGAGGCAACTCGACACTTCCTTTGCTCTCAGACGACAATCACCAATTCCCAAATCAATTTCATCATGGACAGCATTGAATTCATTCTCTACAACAACTATTTCTGGTATGAAGGCGATTTCTTCCTACAACAGTGCGGGACAGCGATGGGAACGTCATTCGCACCCAGTTATGCTAATTTATTTGTTGCATACTGGGAGGACCTCAACATCTGGAATAACAACCCTTTTCTGTCAAATATCATAAGCTGGCATCGATACATAGATGACGTGTTCTTCATCTGGAAAGGAACTCAAGAAGACCTATCACAATTCAAGGAACACATCAACAGTAACAGTATGAATCTCGAATTCACCACTATACATAGTGAAGAAATGGTAATTTTCCTCGATTTGGAAATTTACATAGAAACAAACCACATCCTAACAAGAACTCATTTCAAAAAAGTAAACGGTAACAATATGCTTTCACATAACAGCAACCATCACAAACAATGGATAAACAACATCCCAGGCGGACAATTTCGTCGACTAAAACGAAATTGCACAGATCAGACAGTATTTGAACATCAAGCAAATGAAATGAAAACAAAATTCCTTCAAAAGGGATATAAAGAAAGCCATTTAACACAACAATTAGAAAAAGTGAAAAACATGGACAGAAAAGATTTATTGACTTTCAAACAAAAAGACAAAAAAGAACTACCGGTCACCTTCATAACACAATTCACCAGTAATCATAAAGATGTTGAACAAATACTTGAAAAACATTGGCATATCCTTTCTCTTGATGAAGATCTAAAAGCATCTATCCCTAGAAAACCAAAAATAATCTACAGGAAAGCTAATAACTTAAAACAACAACTGACTCATAGCTTTTTACCAATGCAACAAGTACAAAATCAAATAAAAACAAAAGGTTTTCACCAGTGCATGACCTGCATTGGTTGTAGAAACCAGAAGACATCTACTAAACCTGTAACCGCCTTTAAGTCAAACATAACAAAAGAAGAATTCGAAATTCCGAATCATGTAACCTGCCACACAGAAGGAGTCGTGTACATCCTGGAATGTACATGTGGAAAACAATACGTAGGACAAACAAAACGCAAACTCAAAGTCAGGATAGCAGAACATGTGTACAACATAAAGAGAGGCTTGAAAACACACAGCGTCTCAGCACATTTTCTAACAAAACACAACCAGGACCCCACTGGGCTGAAATTTATTGGAATTCAAAAGATTGAAGCTCACTGGAGAGGAGAGGACATTGTAAAAACACTGAAGAAAAAAGAGACCGAATGGATATATAAAATGAAGAGTCTAGAACCATACGGTCTGAATATTGACATAGAACTAAATGTCTTCCTGTAACACAAATGCTACCTTAACCATATTTATTTTTATATTTATTTTTTAATTTTATTTTTATCTGTATTTTTATTTTTATATTTATATTTATTTTTATTTTCATTTTTTTATTTTTATTGTTATTTTTATTTTTAGTCATTTTTACCCTCTACCTTACCCCTTTTTTCCCCTTTTATGAAGTGCAAAGATTCATTTATTCGAAATATTCACTTACTTCCCTATGGAAGCTTTTTACCATGAGGATGCCGCCGGGATAACCCACTTCCGGTCACGGGCATATCCGGTTTTACTAATAAAGTTATACTATATAAAACGGACATTTTTCATATACAGTTTTATCATCTCCTTGAAAAAGAATCCTGCTGCGGATTCGAAACGCGTTGGAGTACAAGAAGAAGCCTTAAACACAGGACACGGAGCCCGCCGCCGCAAGCGCCCGAACACCGGAAGTAAAAACCCGAACTTCCGGTTTGCGAACGACGCAGCGGCTATAGTGTGGCCAGAAAGAGTGGAGCCGGTTTGAACAGCACAGGCAGGAGAAGCCATCCCCTGCCCTGCCAGAGCAACACCAGAACCACATCCATAGTGGATAGTAGGGTAAGTCAGGGAAAGTTTTTTCTGCTACAAACGAACAGACTGAGCCCTTTTTTCATCTAAAGTGTCCATAAGCTCCAAAAAATACACAAGAGGAGCTGTAAACATTGCACTTCCCCCTACCTTCCATCCCACCCTTCCCCTTGTTTTTATTTTGTTTTTATTTTTGTTTTTATTTTTATTTTTATTTTTATTTTTATTTTTATTTACTTCTGTTTGTTATTTAAATTTATTTCTTATTTATTCATTCAGTACATCACAACAGCATACACAAGCGCTCGGTCCAAATCAATTCCACATACGTTAAACACTAACCTGAGCAGCTTTAATTCACAAGCGCAGCACACTATACTTATCCATTAGAAGCAGGTGCGCCCAACTTGTTGGGTGCATACAATATAAACAGCGAGTCAGATTTTCTGACTCCAGCCGTCCTTGCAATGTATATTTTTAAGGCTCTGACAACGTCCAACAACTTGGAGTCCTCCAAGTCGCTAGTGGCCGCAGGCACCACAATAGGTTGGTTCAGATGAAATGCTGATACCACTTTAGGGAGAAAATGCGGACGAGTCCGCAGTTCTGCCCTATCCGAATGGAAGATTAGATAAGGACTTTTATAAGATAAAGCCGCCAATTCAGATACTCTCCTGGCAGAGGCCAGGGCTAGTAACATAGTCACTTTCAATGTGAGATATTTCAAATCCACCTTTTTCAATGGTTCAAACCAATGGGATTTGAGGAAATCTAAAACTACATTTAGATCCCACGGTGCCACCGGAGGCACCACAGGAGGCTGTATATGCAGTACTCCCTTGACAAAAGTCTGGACCTCAGGGACAGAGGCCAATTCTTTTTGGAAGAATATTGACAGGGCCGAAATTTGAACCTTAATGGATCCCAATTTGAGACCCATAGATAATCCTGATTGCAGGAAATGTAGGAAACGACCCAGTTGGAATTCCTCCGTCGGAACCCTCCGATCCTCGCACCACGCTACATATTTTCGCCAAATGCGGTGATAATGTTTCACGTTGACTTCCTTCCGTGCCTTAATCAAGGTAGGAATGACTTCTTCTGGAATGCCTTTCCCTTTTAGGATCTGGCGTTCAACCGCCATGCCGTCAAACGCAGCCGCGGTAAGTCTTGAAAAAGACAGGGACCCTGCTGTAGCAGGTCCCTTCTCAGAGGTAGAGGCCACGGTTCGTCCGTGAGCATCTCTTGAAGTTCCGGATACCAAGTCCTTCTCGGCCAATCCGGAACCACTAGTATTGTTCTTACTCTTCTTTGCCGTATGATCTTCAATACCTTTGGTATGAGCGGCAGAGGAGGAAACACATACACTGACTGGTACACCCAAGGAGTTACCAGTGCGTCCACAGCTATTGCCTGTGGATCTCTTGACCTGGCGCAATATTTGTCCAGTTTCTTGTTGAGGCGAGACGCCATCATGTCTACAATTGGTCTTTCCCAACGGTCTATTAACATGTTGAAGACTTCTGGATGTAGACCCCACTCTCCCGGATGAAGATCGTGTCTGCTGAGGAAGTCTGCTTCCCAGTTGTCCACGCCCGGGATGAACACTGCTGACAGTGCTATCACGTGATTCTCCGCCCAGCGAAGAATCTTGGCAGCTTCTGCCATTGCACTCCTGCTTCTTGTGCCGCCCTGCCTGTTTACATGGGCGACCGCCGTGATGTTGTCCGACTGAATCAACACCGGCTTTCCTTGCAGGAGAAGTTCCGCCTGGCTTAGAGCATTGTAGATTGCTCTTAGTTCCAGAATGTTTATGTGAAGAGACTTTTCCAGACTCGTCCATACTCCCTGGAAGTTTCTTCCTTGTGTGACTGCTCCCCAGCCTCTCAGGCTGGCGTCCGTGGTCACCAGGATCCAATCCTGAATGCCGAATCTGCGGCCTTCTAATAGGTGAGCCTTCTGCAACCACCACAGAAGTGACACCCTTGTCTTTGGTGACAGGGTTATTCGCAGGTGCATCTGCAGATGCGACCCTGACCATTTGTCCAACAGATCCCTTTGGAATATTCTTGCATGGAATCTGCCGAATGGAATTGCTTCGTAAGAAGCCACCATTTTTCCCAGGACTCTTGTGCATTGATGTACTGACACTTTTCCTGGTTTTAGGAGGTTCCTGACCAGATCGGATAACTCCTTGGCTTTTTCCTCTGGAAGGAAAACCTTTTTCTGAACCGTGTCCAGAATCATTCCTAGGAACAGCAGACGAGTTGTCGGGATTAAATGGGATTTTGGAATATTCAGAATCCACCCGTGTTGTCTTAGCACCTCTTGAGATAGTGCTAAAGCTGTCTCCAGCTGTTCTCTGGACCTTGCCCTTATTAGGAGATCGTCCAAGTATGGGATAACTAATACGCCTTTTCTTCGAAGAAGAATCATCATCTCGGCCATTACCTTGGTAAAGACCCGAGGCGCCGTGGACAATCCGAACGGCAGCGTCTGAAACTGATAGTGACAGTTTTGAACAATGAACCTGAGGTACCCCTGGTGTGCGGGGTAAATCGGAACGTGTAGATACGCATCCTTGATGTCCAAGGATACCATAAAGTCCCCTTCTTCCAGGTTCGCTATCACTGCTCTGAGTGACTCCATCTTGAACTTGAACTTTTTTATGTAGAGGTTCAAGGACTTCAGATTTAGAATAGGCCTTACCGAGCCATCCGGCTTCGGTACCACAAATAGAGTGGAATAATACCCCTTTCCTTGTTGTAATAGGGGTACTTTGACTATCACCTGCTGAGCGTACAGCTTGTGAATGGCTTCCAACACCCTCTCCCTTTCGGAAGAGACGGTTGGTAAGGCAGACTTCAGGAAACGATGAGGAGGATCCGTCTCTAATTCCAACCTGTACCCCTGAGATATTATCTGCAGGATCCAGGGGTCTACCTGCGAGTGAGCCCACTGCGCGCTGTAATTTTTGAGACGGCCCCCCACTGTCCCCGAGTCCGCTTGAGAGGCCCCAGCGTCATGCTGAGGTTTTTGCAGGAGCCGGGGAGGGCTTCTGTTCCTGGGAAGGAGCTGCCTGTTGGTGTCTCTTCCCTCTTCCTCTGCCTCGTGGCAGGTACGACAAGCCCTTTGCTCTCTTATTTTTGTAGGAGCGAAAAGGCTGCGGTTGAAAGGTCGGTGCCTTTCTCTGTTGGGGAGTGACTTGAGGTAAAAAAGTGGATTTCCCGGCAGTAGCCGTGGCCACCAAGTCTGATAGACCAACTCCAAATAACTCCTCCCCTTTATACGGCAAAACCTCCATGTGACGTTTTGAATCCGCATCGCCTGTCCACTGTCGTGTCCATAAGGCTCTTCTGGCTGAAATGGACATAGCACTCACCCGAGATGCCAGTGTGCAAATATCCCTCTGTGCATCACGCATATAGATAAATGCATCCTTTATTTGTTCTAACGACAGTAAAACATTGTCCCTATCTAGGGTATCAATATTTTCAATCAGGGATTCTGACCAAACTACTCCAGCACTGCACATCCAGGCAGTTGCTATAGCTGGTCGTAGTATAACACCTGCATGTGTGTATATATTCTTTTGAATAACTTCCATCTTTCTATCTGATGGATCCTTAAGTGCGGCCGTCTCAGGAGAGGGTAACGCCACTTGTTTGGATAAGCGTGTGAGCGCCTTGTCCACCTTAGGGGGTGTTTCCCAGCGCGCCCTAACCTCTGGCGGGAAAGGGTATAATGCCAATAACTTTTTTGAAATTATCAACTTTTTATCAGGAGCAACCCACGCTTCATCACACACGTCATTTAATTCTTCTGATTCAGGAAAAACTGTTTGTAGTTTTTTCACACCATACATAATACCCTGTTTTACGGTATCTGTAGTATCAGCTAAATGTAACGTCTCCTTCATTGCCAAAATCATATAACGTGTGGCCCTACTGGAAAATACGTTTGAATTTCTACCGTCGTCACTGGAATCAGTGCCCGTGTCTGGGTCTGTGTCGACCGACTGAGGCAAAGGGCGTTTTACAGCCCCTGACGGTGTTTGAGGCGCCTGGACAGGCATTAATTGATTGTCCGGCCGCCTCATGTCCTCAACTGACTGTTTAAGGGAAGATAAACCATCACGTAATTCCACAAATAAAGGCATCCATTCTGGTGTCGACCCCCTGGGGGGTGACATCTGCATATTTGGCAATTGCTCCGCCTCCACACCAATATCGTCCTCATACATGTCGACACCACGTACCGACACACACCGCAAACTCACAGGGAATGCTCTAATGAAGACAGGACCCACTAGCCCTTTTGGGGAGACAGAGGGAGAGTCTGCCAGCACACACCACAAAGCGCTATATATACAAGGGATATCCTTATATTAAGTGCTCCCTTATAGCTGCTTTAATATATATATATATAGCCATTAATGTGCCCCCCCTCTCTGTTTTACCCTGTTTCTGTAGTGCAGTGCAGGGGAGAGACCTGGGAGCCGTTCTGACCAGCGGAGCTGTGACAGAAAATGGCGCCGTGTGCTGAGGAGATAGGCCCCGCCCCTTTTTCGGCGGGTTCTTCTCCCGCTATTTTTCCAGTCAGGCAGGGGTTAAATATCTCCATATAGCCCCTATGGGCTATATGTGAGGTATTTTTAGCCTTGTATAAGGTTTATATTTGCCTCTCAGAGCGCCCCCCCCCAGCGCTCTGCACCCTCAGTGACTGCCCAGTGAAGTGTGCTGAGAGGAAAATGGCGCACAGCTGCAGTGCTGTGCGCTACCTTATGAAGACTGAGGAGTCTTCAGCCGCCGGTTTCCGGACCTCTTCACGCTTCAGCATCTGCAAGGGGGTCGGCGGCGCGGCTCCGGGACCGGACTCCACGGCTGGGCCTGTGTTCGATCCCTCTGGAGCTAATGGTGTCCAGTAGCCAAGCAGCAAATCCACTCTGCATGCAGGTGAGTTTACTACTTTCCCCCTAAGTCCCACGTTGCAGTGATCCTGTTGCCAGCAGGACTCACTGTAAAGAAAAAAACCTAAACTAAACTTTCTCTAAGCAGCTCTTTAGGAGAGCCACCTAGATTGCACCCTTCTCGTTCGGGCACAAAATCTAACTGGAGTCTGGAGGAGGGTCATAGGGGGAGGAGCCAGTGCACACCACCTGACCTAGTAAAGCTTTACTTTTTTGTGCCCTGTCTCCTGCGGAGCCGCTATTCCCCATGGTCCTTTCAGGAACCCCAGCATCCACTTAGGACGATAGAGAAACAGAGAATACTACAGCAGAACACGTCTGTGTAACAGGACAGGCGCACTATGAATGTGTACTGTATACACAGGTTATATACATCCTCTGTGATACAGATACAGAGGATACTACAGCAGAACACGCTGTGTAACAGGACAGGCACACTATGAATGTGTACTGTATACGCAGGTTATATACATCCTCTGTGATACAGATACAGAGGATACTACAGCAGAACACGCTGTGTAACAGGACAGGCACACTATGATTGTGTACTGTATACACAGGTTATATACATCCTCTGTGATACAGATACAGAGGATACTACAGCAGAACACGCTGTGTAACAGGACAGGCACACTATGAATGTGTACTGTATACGCAGGTTATATACATCCTCTGTGATACAGATACAGAGGATACTACAGCAGAACACGCTGTGTAACAGGACAGGCACACTATGAATGTGTACTGTATACACAGGTTACATACATCCTCTGTAATACAGATACAGAGGATACTACAGCAGAACACGCTGTGTAACAGGACAGGCACACTATGAATGTGTACTGTATACGCAGGTTACATACATCCTCTGTGATACAGATACAGAGGATATTACAGCAGAACACGCTGTGTAACAGGACAGGCGCACTATGAATGTGTACTGTATACGCAGGTTATATACATCGTCTGTGATACAGATACAGAGGATACTACAGCAGAACACGTCTGTGTAACAGGACAGGCATAGTATGAATGTGTACTGTATACGCAGGTTACATACATCCTCTGTGATACAGATACAGAGGATACTACAGCAGAACACGCTGTGTAACAGGACAGGCACACTATGAATGTGTACTGTATACACAGGTTATATACATCCTCTGTGATACAGATACAGAGGATACTACAGCAGAACACGCTGTGTAACAGGACAGGCACACTATGAATGTGTACTGTATACACAGGTTACATACATCCTCTGTGATACAGATACAGAGGATACTACAGCAGAACACGCTGTGTAACAGGATAGGCACACTATGAATGTGTACTGTATACACAGGTTACATACATCCTCTGTGATACAGATACAGAGGATACTACAGCAGAACACGTCTGTGTAACAGGACAGGCGCACTATGAATGTGTACTGTATACGCAGGTTATATACATCCTCTGTGATACAGATACAGAGGATACTACAGCAGAACACGTCTGTGTAACAGGACAGGCGCACTATGAATGTGTACTGTATACGCAGGTTACATACAGCCTCTGTGATACAGATACAGAGGATACTACAGCAGAACACGCTGTGTAACAGGACAGGCGCACTATGAATGTGTACTGTATACGCAGGTTATATACATCCTCTGTGATACAGATACAGAGTATACTACAGCAGAACACGTCTGTGTAACAGGACAGGCATAGTATGAATGTGTACTGTATATGCAGGTTATATACATCCTCTGTGATACAGATACAGAGGATACTACAGCAGAACACGCTGTGTAATAGGACAGGCGCACTATGAATGTGTACTGTATACGCAGGTTATATACATCCTCTGTGATACAGATACAGAGGATACTACAGCAGAACACGCTGTGTAACAGGACAGGCACACTATGAATGTGTACTGTATACGCAGGTTACATACATCCTCTGTGATACAGATACAGAGGATACTACAGCAGAACACGCTGTGTAACAGGACAGGCGCACTATGAATGTGTACTGTATACGCAGGTTATATACATCCTCTGTGAAACAGATACAGAGGATACTACAGCAGAACACGTCTGTGTAACAGGACAGGCGCACTATGAATGTGTACTGTATACGCAGGTTATATACATCCTCTGTGATACAGATACAGAGGATACTACAGCAGAACACGCTGTGTAACAGGACAGGCGCACTATGAATGTGTACTGTATACGCAGGTTATATACATCCTCTGTGATACAGATACAGAGGATACTACAGCAGAACACGTCTGTGTAACAGGACAGGCACACTATGAATGTGTACTGTATACGCAGGTTATATACATCCTCTGTGATACAGATACAGAGGATACTACAGCAGAACACGTCTGTGTAACAGGACAGGCGCACTATGAATGTGTACTGTATACTCAGGTTATATACATCCTCTGTGATACAGATACAGAGGATACTACAGCAGAACACGTCTGTGTAACAGGACAGGCACACTATGAATGTGTACTGTATACGCAGGTTATATACATCCTCTGTGATACAGATACAGAGGATACTACAGCAGAACACGCTGTGTAACAGGACAGGTGCACTATGAATGTGTACTGTATACGCAGGTTATATACATCCTCTGTGATACAGATACAGAGGATACTACAGCAGAACACGCTGTGAAACAGGACAGGCGCACTATGAATGTGTACTGTATACGCAGGTTATATACATCCTCTGTGATACAGATACAGAGGATACTACAGCAGAACACGCTGTGTAACAGGACAGGCACACTATGAATGTGTACTGTATACGCAGGTTATATACATACTCTGTGATACAGAAACAGAGGATCCTACAGCAGAACACGTCTGTGTAACAGGACAGGCGCACTATGAATGTGTACTGTATACGCAGGTTACATACATCCTCTGTGATACAGATACAGAGGATACTACAGCAGAACACGTCTGTGTAACAGGACAGGCGCACTATGAATGTGTACTGTATACGCAGGTTATATACATCCTCTGTGATACAGATACAGAGGATACTACAGCAGAACACGTCTGTGTAACAGGACAGGCGCAATATGAATGTGTACTGTATACTCAGGTTACATACATCCTCTGTGATACAGATACAGAGGATACTACAGCAGAACACGTCTGTGTAACAGGACAGGCATAGTATGAATGTGTACTGTATACGCAGGTTATATACATCCTCTGTGATACAGATACAGAGGATACTACAGCAGAACACGTCTGTGTAACAGGACAGGCGCACTATGAATGTGTACTGTATACGCAGGTTACATACATCCTCTGTGATACAGATACAGAGGATACTACAGCAGAACACGTCTGTGTAACAGGACAGGCGCACTATGAATGTGTACTGTATACGCAGGTTACATACATCCTCTGTGATACAGATACAGAGGATACTACAGCAGAACACGCTGTGTAACAGGACAGGTGCACTATGAATGTGTACTGTATACGCAGGTTACATACATCCTCTGTGATACAGATACAGAGGATACTACAGCAGAACACGCTGTGTAACAGGAGAGGTGCACTATGAATGTGTACTGTATACGCAGGTTACATACATCCTCTGTGATACAGATACAGAGGATACTACAGCAGAACACGTCTGTGTAACAGGACAGGCGCACTATGAATGTGTACTGTATACGCAGGTTACATACATCCTCTGTGATACAGATACAGAGGATACTACAGCAGAACACGTCTGTGTAACAGGACAGGCGCACTATGTATGTGTACTGTATACGCAGGTTATATACATCCTCTGTGATACAGATACAGAGGATACTACAGCAGAACACGTCTGTGTAACAGGACAGGCATAGTATGAATGTGTACTGTATACGCAGGTTATATACATCCTCTGTGATACAGATACAGAGGATACTACAGCAGAACACGCTGTGTAACAGGACAGGTGCACTATGAATGTGTACTGTATACGCAGGTTACATACATCCTCTGTGATACAGATACAGAGGATACTACAGCAGAACACGTCTGTGTAACAGGACAGGCGCACTATGAATATGTACTGTATACGCAGGTTACATACATCCTCTGTGATACAGATACAGAGGATACTACAGCAGAACACGCTGTGTAACAGGACAGGCATAGTATGAATGTGTACTGTATACGCAGGTTATATACATCCTCTGTGATACAGATACAGAGGATACTACAGCAGAACACGCTGTGTAACAGGACAGGCATAGTATGAATGTGTACTGTATACGCAGGTTACATACATCCTCTGTGATACAGATACAGAGGATACTACAGCAGAACACGCTGTGTAACAGTAGAGGCGCACTATGAATGTGTACTGTATACGCAGGTTACATACATCCTCTGTGATACAGATACAGAGAGTACTACAGCAGAACACGCTGTGTAACAGGACAGGCATAGTATGAATGTGTACTGTAGTGTATACGCAGGTTACATACATCCTCTGTGATACAGATACAGAGAATACTACAGCAGAACACGTCTGTGTAACAGGACAGGCGCACTATGAATCTGTACTGTATACGCAGGTTACATACATCCTCTGTGATACAGATACAGAGGATACTACAGCAGAACACGTCTGTGTAACAGGACAGGCATAGTATGAATGTGTACTGTATACACAGGTTATATACATCCTCTGTGATACAGATACAGAGGATACTACAGCAGAACACGTCTGTGTAACAGGACAGGCGCACTATGAATGTGTACTGTATACGCAGGTTACATACATCCTCTGTGATACAGATACAGAGGATACTACAGCAGAACACGTCTGTGTAACAGGACAGGCATAGTATGAATGTGTACTGTTTACGCAGGTTACATACATCCTCTGTGATACAGATACAGAGGATACTACAGCAGAACACGTCTGTGTAACAGGACAGGCGCACTATGAATGTGTACTGTATACGCAGGTTATATACATCCTCTGTGATACAGATACAGAGAATACTACAGCAGAACACGTCTGTGTAACAGGACAGGCATAGTATGAATGTGTACTGTATACGCAGGTTACATACATCCTCTGTGATACAGATACAGAGGATACTACAGCAGAACACGTCTGTGTAACAGGACAGGTGCACTATGAATGTGTACTGTATACACAGGTTACATACATCCTCTGTGATACAGATACAGAGGATACTACAGCAGAACACGCTGTGTAACAAGACAGGCGCACTATGAATGTGTACTGTATACGCAGGTTACATACATCCTCTGCGATACAGATACAGAGGATACTACAGCAGAACACGTCTGTGTAACAGGACAGGCGCACTATGAATGTGTACTGTATACGCAGGTTATATACATCCTCTGTGATACAGATACAGAGGATACTACAGCAGAACACGTCTGTGTAACAGGACAGGCGCACTATGAATGTGTACTGTATACACAGGTTATATACATCCTCTGTGATACAGATACAGAGGATACTACAGCAGAACACGTCTCTGTAACAGGACAGGCACACTATGAATGTGTACTGTATACGCAGGTTACATACATCCTCTGTTATACAGATACAGAGGATACTACAGCAGAACACGCTGTGGAACAGGACAGGCACACTATGAATGTGTACTGTATACGCAGGTTACATACATCCTCTGTGATACAGATACAGAGGATACTACAGCAGAACACGCTGTGTAACAGGACAGGCGCACTATGAATGTGTACTGTATACATAGGTTATATACATCCTCTGTGATACAGATACAGAGGATACTACAGCAGAACACGTCTGTGTAACAGGACAGGCACACTATGAATGTGTACTGTATACGCAGGTTACATACATCCTCTGTTATACAGATACAGAGGATACTACAGCAGAACACGCTGTGTAACAGGACAGGCGCACTATGTATGTGTACTGTATACGCAGGTTATATACATCCTCTGTGATACAGATACAGAGGATACTACAGCAGAACACGTCTGTGTAACAGGACAGGCATAGTATGAATGTGTACTGTATACGCAGGTTACATACATCCTCTGTGATACAGATACAGAGGATACTACAGCAGAACACGCTGTGTAACAGGAGAGGCGCACTATGAATGTGTACTGTATACGCAGGTTACATACATCCTCTGTGATACAGATACAGAGAGTACTACAGCAGAACACGCTGTGTAACAGGACAGGCATAGTATGAATGTGTACTGTAGTGTATATGCAGGTTACATACATCCTCTGTGATACAGATACAGAGAATACTACAGCAGAACACGTCTGTGTAACAGGACAGGCGCACTATGAATCTGTACTGTATACGCAGGTTACATACATCCTCTGTGATACAGATACAGAGGATACTACAGCAGAACACGCTGTGTAACAGGACAGGCATAGTATGAATGTGTACTGTATACGCAGGTTACATACATCCTCTGTGATACAGATACAGAGAATACTACAGCAGAACACGTCTGTGTAACAGGACAGGCGCACTATGAATCTGTACTGTATACGCAGGTTACATACATCCTCTGTGATACAGATACAGAGGATACTACAGCAGAACACGTCTGTGTAACAGGACAGGCATAGTATGAATGTGTACTGTATACACAGGTTATATACATCCTCTGTGATACAGATACAGAGGATACTACAGCAGAACACGTCTGTGTAACAGGACAGGCGCACTATGAATGTGTACTGTATACGCAGGTTACATACATCCTCTGTGATACAGATACAGAGGATACTACAGCAGAACACGTCTGTGTAACAGGACAGGCATAGTATGAATGTGTACTGTTTACGCAGGTTACATACATCCTCTGTGATACAGATACAGAGGATACTACAGCAGAACACGTCTGTGTAACAGGACAGGCGCACTATGAATGTGTACTGTATACGCAGGTTATATACATCCTCTGTGAAACAGATACAGAGGATACTACAGCAGAACACGTCTGTGTAACAGGACAGGCGCACTATGAATGTGTACTGTATACGCAGGTTATATACATCCTCTGTGATACAGATACAGAGGATACTACAGCAGAACACGCTGTGTAACAGGACAGGCGCACTATGAATGTGTACTGTATACGCAGGTTATATACATCCTCTGTGATACAGATACAGAGGATACTACAGCAGAACACGTCTGTGTAACAGGACAGGCACACTATGAATGTGTACTGTATACGCAGGTTATATACATCCTCTGTGATACAGATACAGAGGATACTACAGCAGAACACGTCTGTGTAACAGGACAGGCGCACTATGAATGTGTACTGTATACTCAGGTTATATACATCCTCTGTGATACAGATACAGAGGATACTACAGCAGAACACGTCTGTGTAACAGGACAGGCACACTATGAATGTGTACTGTATACGCAGGTTATATACATCCTCTGTGATACAGATACAGAGGATACTACAGCAGAACACGCTGTGTAACAGGACAGGCGCACTATGAATGTGTACTGTATACGCAGGTTATATACATCCTCTGTGATACAGATACAGAGGATACTACAGCAGAACACGCTGTGAAACAGGACAGGCGCACTATGAATGTGTACTGTATACGCAGGTTATATACATCCTCTGTGATACAGATACAGAGGATACTACAGCAGAACACGCTGTGTAACAGGACAGGCACACTATGAATGTGTACTGTATACGCAGGTTATATACATACTCTGTGATACAGAAACAGAGGATCCTACAGCAGAACACGTCTGTGTAACAGGACAGGCGCACTATGAATGTGTACTGTATACGCAGGTTACATACATCCTCTGTGATACAGATACAGAGGATACTACAGCAGAACACGTCTGTGTAACAGGACAGGCGCACTATGAATGTGTACTGTATACGCAGGTTATATACATCCTCTGTGATACAGATACAGAGGATACTACAGCAGAACACGTCTGTGTAACAGGACAGGCGCAATATGAATGTGTACTGTATACTCAGGTTACATACATCCTCTGTGATACAGATACAGAGGATACTACAGCAGAACACGTCTGTGTAACAGGACAGGCATAGTATGAATGTGTACTGTATACGCAGGTTATATACATCCTCTGTGATACAGATACAGAGGATACTACAGCAGAACACGTCTGTGTAACAGGACAGGCGCACTATGAATGTGTACTGTATACGCAGGTTACATACATCCTCTGTGATACAGATACAGAGGATACTACAGCAGAACACGTCTGTGTAACAGGACAGGCGCACTATGAATGTGTACTGTATACGCAGGTTACATACATCCTCTGTGATACAGATACAGAGGATACTACAGCAGAACACGCTGTGTAACAGGACAGGTGCACTATGAATGTGTACTGTATACGCAGGTTACATACATCCTCTGTGATACAGATACAGAGGATACTACAGCAGAACACGCTGTGTAACAGGAGAGGTGCACTATGAATGTGTACTGTATACGCAGGTTACATACATCCTCTGTGATACAGATACAGAGGATACTACAGCAGAACACGTCTGTGTAACAGGACAGGCGCACTATGAATGTGTACTGTATACGCAGGTTACATACATCCTCTGTGATACAGATACAGAGGATACTACAGCAGAACACGTCTGTGTAACAGGACAGGCGCACTATGTATGTGTACTGTATACGCAGGTTATATACATCCTCTGTGATACAGATACAGAGGATACTACAGCAGAACACGTCTGTGTAACAGGACAGGCATAGTATGAATGTGTACTGTATACGCAGGTTATATACATCCTCTGTGATACAGATACAGAGGATACTACAGCAGAACACGCTGTGTAACAGGACAGGTGCACTATGAATGTGTACTGTATACGCAGGTTACATACATCCTCTGTGATACAGATACAGAGGATACTACAGCAGAACACGTCTGTGTAACAGGACAGGCGCACTATGAATATGTACTGTATACGCAGGTTACATACATCCTCTGTGATACAGATACAGAGGATACTACAGCAGAACACGCTGTGTAACAGGACAGGCATAGTATGAATGTGTACTGTATACGCAGGTTATATACATCCTCTGTGATACAGATACAGAGGATACTACAGCAGAACACGCTGTGTAACAGGACAGGCATAGTATGAATGTGTACTGTATACGCAGGTTACATACATCCTCTGTGATACAGATACAGAGGATACTACAGCAGAACACGCTGTGTAACAGTAGAGGCGCACTATGAATGTGTACTGTATACGCAGGTTACATACATCCTCTGTGATACAGATACAGAGAGTACTACAGCAGAACACGCTGTGTAACAGGACAGGCATAGTATGAATGTGTACTGTAGTGTATACGCAGGTTACATACATCCTCTGTGATACAGATACAGAGAATACTACAGCAGAACACGTCTGTGTAACAGGACAGGCGCACTATGAATCTGTACTGTATACGCAGGTTACATACATCCTCTGTGATACAGATACAGAGGATACTACAGCAGAACACGTCTGTGTAACAGGACAGGCATAGTATGAATGTGTACTGTATACACAGGTTATATACATCCTCTGTGATACAGATACAGAGGATACTACAGCAGAACACGTCTGTGTAACAGGACAGGCGCACTATGAATGTGTACTGTATACGCAGGTTACATGCATCCTCTGTGATACAGATACAGAGGATACTACAGCAGAACACGTCTGTGTAACAGGACAGGCATAGTATGAATGTGTACTGTTTACGCAGGTTACATACATCCTCTGTGATACAGATACAGAGGATACTACAGCAGAACACGTCTGTGTAACAGGACAGGCGCACTATGAATGTGTACTGTATACGCAGGTTATATACATCCTCTGTGATACAGATACAGAGAATACTACAGCAGAACACGTCTGTGTAACAGGACAGGCATAGTATGAATGTGTACTGTATACGCAGGTTACATACATCCTCTGTGATACAGATACAGAGGATACTACAGCAGAACACGTCTGTGTAACAGGACAGGTGCACTATGAATGTGTACTGTATACACAGGTTACATACATCCTCTGTGATACAGATACAGAGGATACTACAGCAGAACACGCTGTGTAACAAGACAGGCGCACTATGAATGTGTACTGTATACGCAGGTTACATACATCCTCTGCGATACAGATACAGAGGATACTACAGCAGAACACGTCTGTGTAACAGGACAGGCGCACTATGAATGTGTACTGTATACACAGGTTATATACATCCTCTGTGATACAGATACAGAGGATACTACAGCAGAACACGTCTCTGTAACAGGACAGGCACACTATGAATGTGTACTGTATACGCAGGTTACATACATCCTCTGTTATACAGATACAGAGGATACTACAGCAGAACACGCTGTGGAACAGGACAGGCACACTATGAATGTGTACTGTATACGCAGGTTACATACATCCTCTGTGATACAGATACAGAGGATACTACAGCAGAACACGCTGTGTAACAGGACAGGCGCACTATGAATGTGTACTGTATACATAGGTTATATACATCCTCTGTGATACAGATACAGAGGATACTACAGCAGAACACGTCTGTGTAACAGGACAGGCACACTATGAATGTGTACTGTATACGCAGGTTACATACATCCTCTGTTATACAGATACAGAGGATACTACAGCAGAACACGCTGTGTAACAGGACAGGCGCACTATGTATGTGTACTGTATACGCAGGTTATATACATCCTCTGTGATACAGATACAGAGGATACTACAGCAGAACACGTCTGTGTAACAGGACAGGCATAGTATGAATGTGTACTGTATACGCAGGTTACATACATCCTCTGTGATGCAGATACAGAGGATACTACAGCAGAACACGCTGTGTAACAGGAGAGGCGCACTATGAATGTGTACTGTATACGCAGGTTACATACATCCTCTGTGATACAGATACAGAGAGTACTACAGCAGAACACGCTGTGTAACAGGACAGGCATAGTATGAATGTGTACTGTAGTGTATATGCAGGTTACATACATCCTCTGTGATACAGATACAGAGAATACTACAGCAGAACACGTCTGTGTAACAGGACAGGCGCACTATGAATCTGTACTGTATACGCAGGTTACATACATCCTCTGTGATACAGATACAGAGGATACTACAGCAGAACACGCTGTGTAACAGGACAGGCATAGTATGAATGTGTACTGTATACGCAGGTTACATACATCCTCTGTGATACAGATACAGAGAATACTACAGCAGAACACGTCTGTGTAACAGGACAGGCGCACTATGAATCTGTACTGTATACGCAGGTTACATACATCCTCTGTGATACAGATACAGAGGATACTACAGCAGAACACGTCTGTGTAACAGGACAGGCATAGTATGAATGTGTACTGTATACACAGGTTATATACATCCTCTGTGATACAGATACAGAGGATACTACAGCAGAACACGTCTGTGTAACAGGACAGGCGCACTATGAATGTGTACTGTATACGCAGGTTACATACATCCTCTGTGATACAGATACAGAGGATACTACAGCAGAACACGTCTGTGTAACAGGACAGGCATAGTATGAATGTGTACTGTTTACGCAGGTTACATACATCCTCTGTGATACAGATACAGAGGATACTACAGCAGAACACGTCTGTGTAACAGGACAGGCGCACTATGAATGTGTACTGTATACGCAGGTTATAGTGTTCACTCTAGGTGTCTTTCACAGGGCGCTGCGCCCTGCCCCTTTTTTAGACACCTGAATGCCGCCCTGCCCGTTTGTGTGCGCCCTCCCGCCCCGCACTTTGCTGCCCGCCGGACACATTAACCACACTGCAGTGATCGCAAAGAGGGACTCGGATTTTAAAAGTGAGCGGGTCCCGCAGGACGCGCTGTTTTTTGCTGACAGCCGCCTCACAGCCGCCTCACAGCCAATAGAAATCCCCAAGCCCTGCCTCACCAGCCAATAGCCGCCGGCAGCTTCTCAACATCCAATCGCTGCCGGCAGCGTCTCCCAATCCAAGCGCCACCTGAGACGTCGGTCCCTCCTCCCTGCGCTGATCTCCAACCCATTGAATGTGCTGGTGGCAACCGGGCGCGGACATCACGATGACAGGAGAATGGAAGATGCAGGAGGGAGCCGAGGAGGAGAGGAGCGCTTTCACCAGGGGCAGCCCGGTGGGTCTGCTGCAGAGAACATGAGCTGGGGCCGAGCGGGACATGTCAGTGCGGTCGGGCACCACGACTGCAAAGTACCAAGAGGTCAGAGCGCTGCGACCTGGGGGAATGGTGATAAATCTTTCGTTTCACAAACGTGCAGGCGGGCCTTTCCTATATTTATTAAATAACATGGCCAATACCTGCACATTATACCTGTGAGGGCGCTTCCTGTTACGCTGCATCTTATTCCCCCAGCGTCCCAACTACTAGTGCACACATCCTGCCCTCTGCTACCACTACTGCACCCATCCTGCCCCCTGCTACCACCACTACTGCAACCATCCTGCCTCCTACCACTGCTGCACCTATCTTACCCCCTGCTACCACTACTGCACCTATCCTACCCCCTACCACTGCTGCACCTATCTTACCCCCTGCTACCACTACTGCACCTATCCTACTCCCTGCTACCACCACTACTGCACCCATCCTGCCTCCTACCACTGCTGCACCTATCTTACCCCCTGCTACCACCACTACTGCACCCATCCTGCCTCCTACCACTGCTGCACCTATCTTACCCCCTGCTACCACCACTACTGCACCCATCCTGCCTCCTACCACTGCTGCACCTATCTTACCCCCTGCTACCACTACTGCACCTATCCTACCCCCTGCTACCACCACTACTGCACCCATCCTGCCTCCTACCACTGCTGCACCTATCTTACCCCCTGCTACCACTACTGCACCCATCCTGCCTCCTACCACTGCGCAACCTATCTTACCCCCTGCTACCACTACTGCACCTATCCTACCCCCTACCACTACTGCACCCATCATGCCCCCTGATACCACCACTACTGCACCTATCCTGTCCCCTGCTGCTACCACCACTACTGCACCCATTATACCCCACATACCCACACAGTGCCCATTATAAACACCCCCATACCCACACAGTGCTCAGTATTCACACCCCCACAGTGCCCATCATACACACACTCCATGCCCACACAGTGCTCATTATACACCCGCCAGAGCTCATAAAACCCTCTAAACCCACACAATGTCCAGTATGCACACCCCCATAGTGACCATCATACGCACACCCAAACCACACAGCGCCCATCATATGCACACCCCTATACCACACAGCGCCCATCATATGCACACCCCTATACCACACAGTGCCCATTATACACCCCCCACAGCTCTCATAATGCTCTATACCCACACAGTACTCATTATACACACTTACAATGCTCATAGCACCCTCTATACCCACACACCCGCACAGTGGCCATCATACGCACAACCCATACCCACACATTGCTCATCCCCCCCCCCCCCCCCCTTCCCAAAGCGCCTAGCATATGGGTACTCCATACCCACAGTGCCCAGGATACATCCCCCTATACACAGTGACCAGCATACATAAACTCCCATATCCACACACAGTGCTCAGCATACACACAAACAATCCCCAAACCAAAGCAGTGCCCAGCATACGCACACACCTCGTGTTATAGCGGTAGGGCTTCAACAAGGACACAGAGAAGCTGATCTTAAAAGTTGACGGGGAGCAGGAAGCACCGAATCCTGGGTACTGATGCCTCCCTACCCCTAACACTGCCTACAGCACTACCTGCACCTAACCCTCTATTTGCCCCCCAATACTGCCATAACTGCTATCTACCATGTGGGGTGGTCTAATGCTATGTGGGGAGGCATAAGGGGATCTCAAAAGCATACGTTGCTGTGGGACCCAGAAACTGAAGTAGGACCCAAATTTTTAAAACTGAGGGGTCCCTGGGACCCACTTTTTTTTTGGCTCAGCGAGATCACTGTGTCTCCCTGCATGAGAGACAGAGACCTCCGCGTCCCGCCCGTCCTTAGCTGTCAGCCGTCGCAGCTCCCCTCCTCTGTGAGCAGACTATAGGTCTGCTCATGATCTGATGAGACAGGAGGGCTGGGTTTGCCTCTCCCGCCGAGACAAACCCAGCCCTCCCTCCTCTGTGTACATGGATCAGTGTTGTGGCCATTTTCAACCAGCTCCGCGGTGTGTGAGGGGTGACCCGCAGCATCAGCCCCCAGTATGTAAGATTGGCACAAAAAAAGCGGAGATCAAAAATGTGCCCTACCTGGTGCAGTGTGTCTTGTGCTCTCTACCTGGTGCAATGTTTTTCAGTGCTCTCTACCTGGTGCAATGTTTCTCAGTGCTCTCTACCTGGTGCAATGTTTCTCAGTGCTCTCTACCTGGTGCAGTGTTTCTCAGTGCTCTCTACCTGGTGCAATGTTTCTCAGTGCTCTCTACCTGGTGCAATGTGTCTCAGTGCTCTCTACCTGGTGCAGTGTTTCTCAGTGCTTTCTACCTGGTGCAATGTTTCTCAGTGCTCTCTACCTGGTGCAATGTGTCTCAGTGCTCTCTACCTGGTGCAGTGTTTCTCAGTGCTTTCTACCTGGTGCAATGTTTCTCAGTGCTCTCTACCTGGTGCAATGTGTCTCAGTGCTCTCTACCTGGTGCAATGTGTCTCAGTGCTCTCTACCTGGTGCAGTGTTTCTCAGTGCTCTCTACCTGGTGCAGTGTTTCTCAGTGCTCTCTACCTGGTGCAGTGTTTCTCAGTGCTCTCTACCTGGTGCAATGTTTCTCAGTGCTCTCTACCTGGTGCAATGTGCCTCAGTGCTCTCTACCTGGTGCAGTGTTTCTCAGTGCTTTCTACCTGGTGCAATGTTTCTCAGTGCTCTCTACCTGGTGCAATGTGTCTCAGTGCTCTCTACCTGGTGCAATGTTTCTCAGTGCTCTCTACCTGGTGCAATGTGTCTCAGTGCTCTCTACCTGGTGCAATGTGTCTCAGTGCTCTCTATCTGGTGCAATGTGTCTCAGTGCTCTCTACCTGGTGCAATGTGTCTCAGTGCTCTCTACCTGGTGCAGTGTGTCTTAGTGCTCTCTACCTGGTGCAATGTGTATAACGTGCTCTCTACCTGGTGCAATGTTTCTCAGTGCTCTCTACCTGGTGCAATGTGTCTCAGTGCTCTCTACCTGGTGCAATGTGTATAACGTGCTCTCTACCTGGTGCAATGTTTCTCGGTGCTCTCTACCTGGTGCAATGTTTCTCGGTGCTCTCTACCTGGTGCAATGTTTCTCGGTGCTCTCTACCTGGTGCAATGTTTCTCGGTGCTCTCTACTTGGTGCAGTGTGTCTCAGTGCTCTCTACCTGGTGCAATGTGTATAACGTGCTCTGCCTGGCGCAAAGTGTAGAATGTGCTCTGCCTGGCGCAATATGTATAACGTGCTCTACCTGTCGCAGTGTGTATAGGAGGTTCTACCTGGTGCAGTGTGTATTAGCTGCACTACTGTGTGGTGTAATGTGAATTGCCACTATTATGTGGCCATGCCCCTTCCCCACGAAAAACAACGCCCCTAAATTTTTGCTGCGCGCCTTTGGCGCGCACTGCCCATTCTTTATCATGTGGGAATGGGAGGACCAAGCATTATAGTATGTACCTAATTTTGCCCTTCTAACTGAAAAATGTGCCCTCCCGAACGAAAAATGTGCCCTCCCGAATGAAAAATGTGCCCTACCCGTGATCAGCACCCTGCCCTAAAAAAATCCTAGAGTGAACACTAGGTTATATACATCCTCTGTGATACAGATACAGAGAATACTACAGCAGAACACGTCTGTGTAACAGGACAGGCATAGTATGAATGTGTACTGTATACGCAGGTTACATACATCCTCTGTGATACAGATACAGAGGATACTACAGCAGAACACGCTGTGTAACAGGACAGGCGCACTATGAATGTGTACTGTATACACAGGTTATATACATCCTCTGTGATACAGATACAGAGGATACTACAGCAGAACACGTCTGTGTAACAGGACAGGCACACTATGAATGTGTACTGTATACGCAGGTTACATACATCCTCTGTGATACAGATACAGAGAATACTACAGCAGAAAACGCTGTGTAACAGGACAGGCGCACTATGAATGTGTACTGTATACGCAGGTTACATACATCCTCTGTTATACAGATACAGAGGATACTACAGCAGAACACGTCTGTGTAACAGGACAGGTGCACTATGAATGTGTACTGTATACGCAGGTTATATACATCCTCTGTGATACAGATACAGAGGATACTACAGCAGAACACGCTGTGTAACAGGACAGGCATAGTATGAATGTGTACTGTATATGCAGGTTACATACATCCTCTGTGATACAGATACAGAGGATACTACAGCAGAACACGTCTGTGTAACAGGACAGGTGCACTATGAATGTGTACTGTATACGCAGGTTATATACATCCTCTGTGATACAGATACAGAGGATACTACAGCAGAACACGTCTGTGTAACAGGACAGGCACACTATGAATGTGTACTGTATACGCAGGTTATATACATCCTCTGTGATACAGATACAGAGAATACTACAGTGGAACACGTCTGTGTAACAGGACAGGTGCACTATGAATGTGTACTGTATACGCAGGTTATATACATCCTCTGTGATACAGATACAGAGAATACTACAGCAGAACACGTCTGTGTAACAGGACAGGCATAGTATGAATGTGTACTGTATACGCAGGTTACATACATCCTCTGTGATACAGATACAGAGGATACTACAGCAGAACACGTCTGTGTAACAGGACAGGCACACTATGAATGTGTACTGTATACGCAGGTTACATACATCCTCTGTGATACAGATACAGAGGATACTACAGCAGAACACGCTGTGTAACAGGACAGGCACACTATGAATGTGTACTGTATACGCAGGTTACATACATCCTCTGTGATACAGATACAGAGGATACTACAGCAGAACACGTCTGTGTAACAGGACAGGCGCACTATGAATGTGTACTGTATACACAGGTTATATACATCCTCTGTGATACAGATACAGAGGATACTACAGCAGAACACGTCTGTGTAACAGGACAGGCACACTATGAATGTGTACTGTATACGCAGGTTACATACATCCTCTGTGATACAGATACAGAGAATACTACCGCAGAACACGTCTGTGTAACAGGACAGGCACACTATGAATGTGTACTGTATACGCAGGTTACATACATCCTCTGTGATACAGATACAGAGAATACTACAGCAGAACACGCTGTGTAACAGGACAGGCGCACTATGAATGTGTACTGTATACGCAGGTTACATACATCCTCTGTTATACAGATACAGAGGATACTACAGCAGAACACGCTGTGTAACAGGACAGGCATAGTATGAATGTGTACTGTATACGCAGGTTACATACATCCTCTGTGATACAGATACAGAGGATACTACAGCAGAACACGCTGTGTAACAGGACAGGCATAGTATGAATGTGTACTGTATACGCAGGTTACATACATCCTCTGTGATACAGATACAGAGGATACTACAGCAGAACACGTCTGTGTAACAGGACAGGCGCACTATGAATGTGTACTGTATACGCAGGTTATATACATCCTCTGATACAGATAGAGAGGATACTACAGCAGAACACGTCTGTGTAACAGGACAGGTGCACTATGAATGTGTACTGTATACGCAGGTTACATACATCCTCTGTGATACAGATACAGAGGATACTACAGCAGAACACGCTGTGTAACAGGACAGGTGCACTATGAATGTGTACTGTATACGCAGGTTATATACATCCTCTGTGATACAGATACAGATACAGATACAGAGGATACTACAGCAGAACACGTCTGTGTAACAGGACAGGCATAGTATGAATGTGTACTGTATACGCAGGTTATATACATCCTCTGTGATACAGATAATAAGAATTTACTTACCGATAATTCTATTTCTCGTAGTCCGTAGTGGATGCTGGGGACTCCGTCAGGACCATGGGGAATAGCGGCTCCGCAGGAGACAGGGCACAAAAATAAAGCTTTAGGATTAGGTGGTGTGTACTGGCTCCTCCCCCTATGACCCTCCTCCAAGCCTCAGTTAGGATACTGTGCCCGGACGAGCGTACACAATAAGGAAGGATATTGAATCCCGGGTAAGACTCATACCAGCCACACCAATCACACCGTATAACTTGTGATCTGAACCCAGTTAACAGTATGACAAACGTAGGAGCCTCTGAACAGACGGCTCACAACAATAACAACCCGAATTTGTTTGTAACAATAACTATGTACAAGTATTGCAGACAATCCGCACTTGGGATGGGCGCCCAGCATCCACTACGGACTACGAGAAATAGAATTATCGGTAAGTAAATTCTTATTTTCTCTAACGTCCTAAGTGGATGCTGGGGACTCCGTCAGGACCATGGGGATTATACCAAAGCTCCCAAACGGGCGGGAGAGTGCGGATGACTCTGCAGCACCGAATGAGAGAACTCAAGGTCCTCCTCAGCCAGGGTATCAAATTTGTAGAATTTTGCAAACGTATTTGCCCCTGACCAAGTAGCAGCTCGGCAGAGTTGTAATGCCGAGACCCCCCGGGCAGCCGCCCAGGATGAGCCCGCTTTCCTTGTGGAATGGGCCTTGACAGATTTAGGTTGTGGCAAGCCTGCCACAGAATGTGCAAGTTGAATTGTGCTACAAATCCAACGAGCAATCGTCTGCTTAGAAGCAGGAGCACCCATCTTGTTGGGTGCATACAATATAAACAGTGAGTCAGACTTTCTGACTCCCGCCGTTCTTGAAATATATATTTTCAATGCCCGGACCACGTCCAACAACTTGGAATCCTCCAAATCGTTAGTAGCCGCAGGCACCACAATAGGCTGGTTCAGGTGAAACGCTGACACCACCTTAGGCAGAAAATGAGGACGCGTCCGCAGTTCTGCCCTGTCCGTATGGAAAATCAGATATGGGCTCTTATATGATAAAGCCGCCACTTCTGATACTCTCCTGGCTGAAGCCAGGGCCAGTAGCATGGTTACTTTCCATGTAAGATACTTCAACTCCACCGATTTGAGCGGCTCAAACCAATGGGATTTGAGAAAATCCAAGACTACATTAAGATCCCACGGTGCCACTGGGGGCACAACCGGGGGCTGTATATGTAGTACTCCTTTTACAAAAGTCTGGACTTCAGGAACTGAAGCCAATTCTTTCTGGAAGAAAATCGACAGGGCCGAAATTTGAACCTTAATGGACCCCAATTTGAGGCCCATAGACAATCCTGTTTGCAGGAAATGTAGGAATCGACCCAGTTGAAATTCCTCCGTGGGGGCCTTCCTGGCCTCACACCACGCAACATATTTTCTCCAAATGCGGTGATAATGTTGTGAAGTCACCTCCTTCCTGGCTTTTACCAGTGTAGGAATGACCTCTTCCGGAATGCCTTTTTTCCTTAGAATTCGGCGTTCAACCGCCATGCCGTCAAACGCAGCCGCGGTAAGTCTTGGAATAGACACGGTCCCTGCTGAAGCAGGTCCCGTCTTAGAGGTAGAGGCCACGGATCCTCCGTGAGCATCTCTTGAAGTTCCGGGTACCAAGTACTTCTTGGCCAATCCGGAGCCACTAGTATCGTTCTTACTCCCTTTTGCCGTATAATTCTCAGTACTTTTGGTATGAGAGGCAGAGGAGGGAACACATACACTGACTGGAACACCCACGGTGTTACCAGAGCGTCCACAGCTATTGCCTGAGGGTCTCTTGACCTGGCGCAATACCTGTCCAGTTTTTTGTTGAGGCGGGACGCCATCATATCCACCATTGGTTTTTCCCAACGGTTCACAATCATGTGGAAGACTTCTGGATGAAGTCCCCACTCTCCCGGGTGTAGATCGTGTCTGCTGAGGAAGTCTGCTTCCCAGTTGTCCACTCCCGGAATGAATACTGCTGACAGTGCAATCACATGATCTTCCGCCCAGCGAAGAATCCTTGCAGCTTCTGCCATTGCTGTCCTGCTTCTTGTGCCGCCCTGTCTGTTTACGTGGGCGACTGCCGTGATGTTGTCCGACTGGATCAACACCGGCTGACCCTGAAGCAGGGGTTTTGCCAGACTTAGAGCATTGTAAATCGCTCTTAGCTCCAGTATATTTATGTGAAGAGACATCTCCAGGCTTGACCATACTCCCTGGAAGTTTCTTCCCTGTGTGACCGCTCCCCAGCCTCTCAGACTGGCATCCGTGGTCACCAGGACCCAGTCCTGTATGCCGAATCTGCGGCCCTCTAACAGATGAGCACTCTGCAACCACCACAGAAGAGACACCCTTGTCCGTGGCGATAAGGTTATCCGCTGATGCATCTGCAGATGTGATCTGGACCATTTGTCCAGCAGATCCCACTGAAAAGTTCGTGCGTGGAATCTGCCGAATGGAATCGCTTCGTAAGAAGCCACCATCTTTCCCAGGACTCTTGTGCATTGATGCACAGACACTTTCCCTGGTTTTAGGAGGTTCCTGACAAGTTCGGATAACTCCCTGGCTTTCTCCTCCGGAAGAAACACCTTTTTCTGAACCGTGTCCAGAATCATTCCCAGGAACAGCAGACGTGTCGTCGGGGTCAACTGAGATTTTGGAAAATTCAGAATCCACCCGTGTTGTTGCAGCACTAGTTGGGTTAGTGCTACTCCGTCCTCCAGCTGTTCTCTGGACCTTGCCCTTATCAGGAGATCGTCCAAGTAAGGGATAATTAATACGCCTCTTCTTCGCAGAAGAATCATCATTTCGGCCATTACCTTGGTAAAGACCCGAGGTGCCGTGGACAATCCAAACGGCAGCGTCTGAAACTGATAATGACAGTTTTGCACCACGAACCTGAGGTACCCTTGATGTGAAGGGCAAATTGGGACATGCAGGTAAGCATCCTTTATGTCCAGGGACACCATAAAGTCCCCTTCTTCCAGATTCGCTATCACTGCTCTGAGTGACTCCATCTTGAACTTGAATTTTTGTATGTACAGGTTCAAAGATTTCAGATTTAGAATAGGTCTTACCGAGCCGTCCGGCTTCGGTACCACAAATAGCGTGGAGTAATACCCCTTTCCCTGTTGTAGGAGGGGTACCTTGACTATCACCTGCTGAGAAAACAGCTTGTGAATGGCTTCCAATACCGTCGCCCTGTCTGAGGGAGACGTTGGCAAAGCAGACTTTAGGAACCGGCGAGGGGGAGACTTCTCGAATTCCAACCTGTAACCCTGAGATACTACCTGCAGAATCCAGGGGTCCACCTGTGAGCAAGCCCACTGTGCGCTGAAATTCTTGAGTCGACCCCCCACCGCTCCTGAGTCCGCTTGTAAGGCCCCAGCGTCATGCTGAGGGCTTTGCAGAACCCTGGGAGGGCTTCTGTTCCTGGGCAGGGGCCGCTTGCTGCCCTCTCTTACCCCTTCCTCTGCCCCGAGGCAGATATGACTGTCCTTTTGTCCGCTTGTTCTTATAGGACCGAAAGGACTGCGGCTGAAAAGACGGTGTCTTTTTCTGTTGGGAGGGGGTCTGAGGTAAAAAGGTGGATTTTCCGGCAGTTGCTGTGGCCACCAGATCCGATAGACCGATGCCAAATAATTCCTCCCCTTTATACGGCAATACTTCCATATGTCGTTTGGAATCCGCATCACCTGACCACTGTCGCGTCCATAAACTCCTTCTGGCAGATATGGACATCGCATTTACTCTCGATGCCAGAGTGCAAATATCTCTCTGAGCATCTCGCATATAAAGGAAAGCATCCTTTAATTGCTCTATAGTCAATAAAATACTGTCCCTATCCAGGGTATCAATATTTTCAGTCAGGGAATCCAACCAGACGACCCCAGCACTGCACATCCAGGCTGAGGCGATGGCTGGTCGCAGTATAACACCAGTATGTGTGTATATACTTTTTAGGGTAGTTTCCAGTCTCCTATCAGCTGGATCCCTGAGGGCGGCCGTATCAGGAGACGGTAACGCCACTTGTTTTGATAAGCGTGTGAGCGCCTTATCCACCCTAGGGGGTGTTTCCCAGCGCGCCCTAACCTCTGGCGGGAAAGGGTATAATGCTAATAACTTTTTTGAAATTAGCACTTTTCTATCTGGGTTAACCCACGCTTCATCACATACATCATTTAATTCCTCTGATTCAGGAAAAACTACAGGTAGTTTTTTCACCCCCCACATAATACCCCTTTTTGTGGTACTTGCAGTATCAGAGATATGCAAAGCCTCCTTCATTGCCGTGATCATATAACGTGTGGCCCTACTTGAAAATACGTTTGTTTCATCACCGTCGACACTAGATTCAGTGTCTGTGTCTGGGTCTGTGTCGACCGACTGAGGTAAAGGGCGCTTTACAGCCCCTGACGGTGTCTGAGACGCCTGGGCAGGTACTAACTGGTTTGCCGGCCGTCTCATGTCGTCAACTGATTTTTGTAATGTGCTGACATTATCACGTAATTCCATAAACAAAGCCATCCATTCCGGTGTCGACTCCATGGGGGGTGACATCACCATTATCGGCAATTGCTCTGCCTCCACACCAACATCGTCCTCATACATGTCGACACACACGTACCGACACACAGCAGACACACAGGGAATGCTCTTATCGAAGACAGGACCCCACTAGCCCTTTGGGGAGACAGAGGGAGAGTTTGCCAGCACACACCCAAGCGCTATAATATATATGGGAACAACCTTATATAAGTGTTGTTCCTTATAGCAGCTTAAATATATCAAAATATCGCCAAAAAATGCCCCCTCTCTCTGTTTTACCCTGTTTCTGTAGTGCAGTGCAGGGGAGAGTCCTGGGAGCCTTCCTCACAGCGGAGCTGAGCAGGAAAATGGCGCTGTGTGCTGAGGAGAATAAGCCCCGCCCCCTTTTTCGGCGGGCTTTTCTCCCGGAGTTTTAGATATCTGGCATGGGTTAAATACATACATATAGCCTCAATGGCTATATTTGATGTATTCTTTTGCCATAAAGGTATTAAATATTGCTGCCCAGGGCGCCCCCAGCAGCGCCCTGCACCCTCCGTGACCGCTTGGTGTGAAGTGTGTGACAACAATGGCGCACAGCTGCAGTGCTGTGCGCTACCTTCATGAAGACTGAAGAGCCTTCTGCCGCCTGTTTCCGGACCTTCAAATCTTCAGCATCTGTAAGGGGGGTCGGCGGCGCGGCTCCGGGACGAACCCCAGGGTGAGACCTGTGTTCCGACTCCCTCTGGAGCTAATGGTGTCCAGTAGCCTAAGAATCCAATCCATCCTGCACGCAGGTGAGTTGAAATTCTCTCCCCTAAGTCCCTCGATGCAGTGAGCCTGTTGCCAGCAGGACTCACTGAAAATAAAAAACCTTAAAAACTTTTTCTAAGCAGCTCTTTAGGAGAGCCACCTAGATTGCACCCTGCTCGGACGGGCACAAAAACCTAACTGAGGCTTGGAGGAGGGTCATAGGGGGAGGAGCCAGTACACACCACCTAATCCTAAAGCTTTATTTTTGTGCCCTGTCTCCTGCGGAGCCGCTATTCCCCATGGTCCTGACGGAGTCCCCAGCATCCACTTAGGACGTTAGAGAAACAGAGGATACTACAGCAGAACAGGTCTGTGTAACAGGACAGGCATAGTATGAATGTGTACTGTATACGCAGGTTACATACATCCTCTGTGATACAGATACAGAGGATACTACAGCAGAACACGTCTGTGTAACAGGACAGGCAGAGTATGAATGTGTACTGTATACGCAGGTTACATACATCCTCTGTGATACAGATACAGAGGATACTACAGCAGAACACGTCTGTGTAACAGGACAGGCAGAGTATGAATGTGTACTGTATACGCAGGTTATATACATCCTCTGTGATACAGATACAGAGGATACTACAGCAGAACACGCTGTGTAACAGGACAGGCACACTATGAATGTGTACTGTATACGCAGGTTACATACATCCTCTGTGATACAGATACAGAGGATACTACAGCAGAACACGCTGTGTAACAGGACAGGCATAGTATGAATGTGTACTGTATACGCAGGGTACATACATCCTCTGTGATACAGATACAGAGGATCCTACAGCAGAACACGCTGTGTAACAGGACAGGCGCACTATGAATGTGTACTGTATACGCAGGTTATGTACATCCTCTGTGATACAGATACAGAGGATACTACAGCAGAACACATCTGTGTAACAGGACAGGTGCACTATGAATGTGTACTGTATACGCAGGTTATATACATCCTCTGTGATACAGATACAGAGGATACTACAGCAGAACACGCTGTGTAACAGGACAGGCATAGTATGAATGTGTACTGTATACGCAGGTTATATACATCCTCTGTGATACAGATACAGAGAATACTGCAGCAGAACACGTCTGTGTAACAGGACAGGCGCACTATGAATATTTACTGTATACGCAGGTTACATACATCCTCTGTGATACAGATAGAGGATCCTACAGCAGAACATGTCTGTGTAACAGGACAGGCCCACTATGAATATGTACTGTATACGCAGGTTATATACATCCTCTGTGATACAGATACAGAGAATACTGCAGCAGAACACGTCTGTGTAACAGGACAGGCATAGTATGAATGTGTACTGTATACGCAGGTTACATACATCCTCTGTGATACAGATACAGAGGATACTACAGCAGAACACGCTGTGTAACAGGACAGGCGCACTATGAATGTGTACTGTATACGCAGGTTATATACATCCTCTGTGATACAGATACAGAGGATACTACAGCAGAACACGTCTGTGTAACAGGACAGGCGCACTATGAATGTGTACTGTATACGCAGGTTATATACATCCTCTGTGATACAGATACAGAGAATACTACAGCAGAACACGTCTGTGTAACAGGACAGGCATAGTATGAATGTGTACTGTATACGCAGGTTACATACATCCTCTGTGATACAGATACAGAGGATACTACAGCAGAACACGCTGTGTAACAGGACAGGCACACTATGAATGTATACTGTATACACAGGTTGCATACATCCTCTGTGATACAGATACAGAGGATACTACAGCAGAACACGTCTGTGTAACAGGACAGGCGCACTATGAATGTGTACTGTATACGCAGGTTACATACATCCTCTGTGATACAGATACAGAGGATACTACAGCAGAACACGCTGTGTAACAGGACAGGCGCACTATGAATGTGTACTGTATACTAGAGATGAGCGCCTGAAATTTTTCGGGTTTTGTGTTTTGGTTTTGGGTTCGGTTCCGCGGCCGTGTTTTGGGTTCGAACGCGTTTTGGCAAAACCTCACCGAATTTTTTTTGTCGGATTCGGGTGTGTTTTGGATTCGGGTGTTTTTTTCAAAAAACACTAAAAAACAGCTTAAATCATAGAATTTGGGGGTCATTTTGATCCCAAAGTATTATTAACCTCAAAAACCATAATTTACACTCATTTTCAGTCTATTCTGAATACCTCACAATATTATTTTTAGTCCTAAAATTTGCACCGAGGTCGCTGTGTGAGTAAGATAAGCGACCCTAGTGGCCGACACAAACACCGGGCCCATCTAGGAGTGGCACTGCAGTGTCACGCAGGATGTCCCTTCCAAAAAACCCTCCCCAAACAGCACATGACGCAAAGAAAAAAAGAGGCGCAATGAGGTAGCTGTGTGAGTAAGATTAGCGACCCTAGTGGCCGACACAAACACCGGGCCCATCTAGGAGTGGCACTGCAGTGTCACGCAGGATGTCCCTTCCAAAAAACCCTCCCCAAACAGCACATGACGCAAAGAAAAAAAGAGGCGCAATGAGGTAGCTGTGTGAGTAAGATTAGCGACCCTAGTGGCCGACACAAACACCGGGCCCATCTAGGAGTGGCACTGCAGTGTCACGCAGGATGTCCCTTCCAAAAAACCCTCCCCAAACAGCACATGACGCAAAGAAAAAAAGAGGCGCAATGAGGTAGCTGTGTGAGTAAGATTAGCGACCCTAGTGGCCGACACAAACACCGGGCCCATCTAGGAGTGGCACTGCAGTGTCACGCAGGATGTCCCTTCCAAAAAACCCTCCCCAAACAGCACATGACGCAAAGAAAAAAAGAGGCTTTTTACTGATATTTGGTGTTTTGGATTTGACATGCTCTGTACTATGACATTGGGCATCGGCCTTGGCAGACGACGTTGCTGGCATTTCATCGTCTCGGCCATGACTAGTGGCAGCAGCTTCAGCACGAGGTGGAAGTGGATCTTGATCTTTCCCTAATTTTGGAACCTCAACATTTTTGTTCTCCATATTTTAATAGGCACAACTAAAAGGCACCTCAGGTAAACAATGGAGATGGATGGATTGGATACTAGTATACAATTATGGACGGGCTGCCGAGTGCCGACACAGAGGTAGCCACAGCCGTGAACTACCGCACTGTACTGTGTCTGCTGCTAATATATAGACTGGTTGATAAAGAGATAGTATACTCGTAACTAGTATGTATGTATAAAGAAAGAAAAAAAAACCACGGTTAGGTGGTATATACAATTATGGACGGGCTGCCGAGTGCCGACACAGAGGTAGCCACAGCCGTGAACTACCGCACTGTACTGTGTCTGCTGCTAATATATAGACTGGTTGATAAAGAGATAGTATACTCGTAACTAGTATGTATGCATAAAGAAAGAAAAAAAAACCACGGTTAGGTGGTATATACAATTATGGACGGGCTGCCGAGTGCCGACACAGAGGTAGCCACAGCCGTGAACTACCGCACTGTACTGTGTCTGCTGCTAATATATAGACTGGTTGATAAAGAGATAGTATACTCGTAACTAGTATGTATGTATAAAGAAAGAAAAAAAAACCACGGTTAGGTGGTATATACAATTATGGACGGGCTGCCGAGTGCCGACACAGAGGTAGCCACAGCCGTGAACTACCGCACTGTACTGTGTCTGCTGCTAATATATAGACTGGTTGATAAAGAGATAGTATACTCGTAACTAGTATGTATGTATAAAGAAAGAAAAAAAAACCACGGTTAGGTGGTATATACAATTATGGACGGGCTGCCGAGTGCCGACACAGAGGTAGCCACAGCCGTGAACTACCGCACTGTACTGTGTCTGCTGCTAATATAGACTGGTTGATAAAGAGATAGTATACTACTAATATTATATACTGGTGGTCAGGTCACTGGTCACTAGTCACACTGGCAGTGGCACTCCTGCAGCAAAAGTGTGCACTGTTTAATTTTAATATAATATTATGTACTCTTGGCTCCTGCTATAACCTATAACTGGCACTGCAGTAGTGCTCCCCAGTCTCCCCCACAATTATAAGCTGTGTGAGCTGAGCAGTCAGACAGATATATAATATATATATAGATGATGCAGCACACTGGCCTGAGCCTGAGCAGTGCACACAGATATGGTATGTGACTGACTGAGTCACTGTGTGTATCGCTTTTTTCAGGCAGAGAACGGATATATTAAATAAACTGCACTGTGTGTCTGGTGGTCACTCACTATATAATATATTATGTACTCCTGGCTCCTGCTATAACCTATAACTGGCACTGCAGTAGTGCTCCCCAGTCTCCCCCACAATTATAAGCTGTGTGAGCTGAGCAGTCAGACAGATATATATAATATTATATATAGATAATAGATGATGCAGCACACTGGCCTGAGCCTGAGCAGTGCACACAGATATGGTATGTGACTGAGTCACTGTGTGCTGTGTATCGCTTTTTTCAGGCAGAGAACGGATTATAAATAAAAGTGGTGGTCACTGGTCACTATCAGCAAAACTCTGCACTGTACACTACTGAGTACTCCTAATGCTCCCCAAAATTAGTAAATCAAGTGTCTCTCTAATCTATTCTAATTCTAAAAGGAGAGGACGCCAGCCACGTCCTCTCCCTATCAATCTCAATGCACGTGTGAAAATGGCGGCGACGCGGGCTCCTTATATAGAATCCGAGTCTCGCGATAGAATCCGAGCCTCGCGAGAATCCGACAGCGTCATGATGACGTTCGGGCGCGCTCGGGTTAACCGAGCAAGGCGGGAAGATCCGAGTCGCTCGGACCCGTGAAAAAAAACATGAAGTTCTGGCGGGTTCGGATTCAGAGAAACCGAACCCGCTCATCTCTACTGTATACGCAGGTTATATACATCCTCTGTGATACAGATACAGAGGATACTACAGCAGAACACGTCTGTGTAACAGGACAGGCATAGTATGAATGTGTACTGTATACGCAGGTTACATACATCCTCTGTGATACAGATACAGAGGATACTACAGCAGAACACGCTGTGTAACAGGACAGGCACACTATGAATGTGTACTGTATACACAGGTTATATACATCCTCTGTGATACAGATACAGAGGATACTACAGCAGAACACGCTGTGTAACAGGACAGGCACACTATGAATGTGTACTGTATACACAGGTTACATACATCCTCTGTGATACAGATACAGAGGATACTACAGCAGAACACGATGTGTAACAGGACAGGCACACTATGAATGTGTACTGTATACACAGGTTACATACATCCTCTGTGATACAGATACAGAGGATACTACAGCAGAACACGTCTGTGTAACAGGACAGGCGCACTATGAATGTGTACAGTATACGCAGGTTATATACATCCTCTGTGATACAGATACAGAGGATACTACAGCAGAACACGTCTGTGTAACAGGACAGGCGCACTATGAATGTGTACTGTATACGCAGGTTACATACAGCCTCTGTGATACAGATACAGAGGATACTACAGCAGAACACGCTGTGTAACAGGACAGGCGCACTATGAATGTGTACTGTATACGCAGGTTACATACATCCTCTGTGATACAGATACAGAGTATACTACAGCAGAACACGTCTGTGTAACAGGACAGGCATAGTATGAATGTGTACTGTATACGCAGGTTATATACATCCTCTGTGATACAGATACAGAGGATACTACAGCAGAACACGCTGTGTAACAGGACAGGCGCACTATGAATGTGTACTGTATACGCAGGTTATATACATCCTCTGTGATACAGATACAGAGGATACTACAGCAGAACACGCTGTGTAACAGGACAGGCACACTATGAATGTGTACTGTATACGCAGGTTACATACATCCTCTGTGATACAGATACAGAGGATACTACAGCAGAACACGCTGTGTAACAGGACAGGCGCACTATGAATGTGTACTGTATACGCAGGTTATATACATCCTCTGTGATACAGATACAGAGGATACTACAGCAGAACACGTCTGTGTAACAGGACAGGTGCACTATGAATGTGTACTGTATACGCAGGTTATATACATCCTCTGTGATACAGATACAGAGGATACTACAGCAGAACACGCTGTGTAACAGGACAGGCGCACTATGAATGTGTACTGTATACGCAGGTTATATACATCCTCTGTGATACAGATACAGAGGATACTACAGCAGAACACGTCTGTGTAACAGGACAGGTGCACTATGAATGTGTACTGTATACGCAGGTTACATACATCCTCTGTGATACAGATACAGAGAATACTACAGCAGAACACGCTGTGTAACAGGACAGGCATAGTATGAATGTGTACTGTATACGCAGGTTACATACATCCTCTGTGATACAGATACAGATACAGAGGATACTACAGCAGAACACGTCTGTGTAACAGGACAGGCGCACTATGAATGTGTACTGTATACTCAGGTTATATACATCCTCTGTGATACAGATACAGAGGATACTACAGCAGAACACGTCTGTGTAACAGGACAGGCACACTATGAATGTGTACTGTATACGCAGGTTATATACATCCTCTGTGATACAGATACAGAGGATACTACAGCAGAACACGTCTGTGTAACAGGACAGGCGCACTATGAATGTGTACTGTATACTGAGGTTATATACATCCTCTGTGATACAGATACAGAGGATACTACAGCAGAACACGTCTGTGTAACAGGACAGGCACACTATGAATGTGTACTGTATACGCAGGTTATATACATCCTCTGTGATACAGAGGATACTACAGCAGAACACGCTGTGTAACAGGACAGGCACACTATGAATGTGTACTGTATACGCAGGTTATATACATACTCTGTGATACAGAAACAGAGGATCCTACAGCAGAACACGTCTGTGTAACAGGACAGGCGCACTATGAATGTGTACTGTATACGCAGGTTACATACATCCTCTGTGATACAGATACAGAGGATACTACAGCAGAACACGTCTGTAACAGGACAGGCGCACTATGAATGTGTACTGTATACGCAGGTTACATACATCCTCTGTGATACAGATACAGAAGATCCTACAGCAGAACACGTCTGTGTAACAGGACAGGCGCACTATGAATATGTACTGTATACGCAGGTTATATACATCCTCTGTGATACAGATACAGAGGATACTACAGCAGAACACGTCTGTGTAACAGGACAGGCGCACTATGAATGTGTACTGTATACGCAGGTTACATACATCCTCTGTGATACAGATACAGAGGATACTACAGCAGAACACGCTGTGTAACAGGACAGGCACACTATGAATGTGTACTGTATACGCAGGTTATATACATCCTCTGTGATACAGATACAGAGGATACTACAGCAGAACACGCTGTGTAACAGGACAGGCGCACTATGAATGTGTACTGTATACGCAGGTTACATACATCCTCTGTGATACAGATACAGAGGATACTACAGCAGAACACGTCTGTGTAACAGGACAGGCGCACTATGAATGTGTACTGTATACTCAGGTTATATACATCCTCTGTGATACAGATACAGAGGATACTACAGCAGAACACGTCTGTGTAACAGGACAGGCACACTATGAATGTGTACTGTATACGCAGGTTATATACATCCTCTGTGATACAGATACAGAGGATACTACAGCAGAACACGTCTGTGTAACAGGACAGGCGCACTATGAATGTGTACTGTATACTGAGGTTATATACATCCTCTGTGATACAGATACAGAGGATACTACAGCAGAACACGTCTGTGTAACAGGACAGGCACACTATGAATGTGTACTGTATACGCAGGTTATATACATCCTCTGTGATACAGATACAGAGGATACTACAGCAGAACACGCTGTGTAACAGGACAGGCACACTATGAATGTGTACTGTATACGCAGGTTATATACATACTCTGTGATACAGAAACAGAGGATCCTACAGCAGAACACGTCTGTGTAACAGGACAGGCGCACTATGAATGTGTACTGTATACGCAGGTTATATACATCCTCTGTGATACAGATACAGAGGATACTACAGCAGAACACGCTGTGTAACAGGACAGGCGCACTATGAATGTGTACTGTATACGCAGGTTATATACATACTCTGTGATACAGATACAGAGGATACTACAGCAGAACACGTCTGTGTAACAGGACAGGCATAGTATGAATGTGTACTGTATACGCAGGTTATATACATCCTCTGTGATACAGATACAGAGGATACTACAGCAGAACACGCTGTGTAACAGGACAGGCGCACTATGAATGTGTACTGTATACGCAGGTTATATACATCCTCTGTGATACAGATACAGAGGATACTACAGCAGAACACGCTGTGTAACAGGACAGGCATAGTATGAATGTGTACTGTATACGCAGGTTATATACATCCTCTGTGATACAGATACAGAGGATACTACAGCAGAACACGCTGTGTAACAGGACAGGCATAGTATGAATGTGTACTGTATACGCAGGTTATATACATCCTCTGTGATACAGATACAGAGGATACTACAGCAGAACACGCTGTGTAACAGGACAGGCGCACTATGAATGTGTACTGTATACGCAGGTTACATACATCCTCTGTGATACAGATACAGAGGATACTACAGCAGAACACGTCTGTGTAACAGGACAGGCGCACTATGAATGTGTACTGTATACGCAGGTTACATACATCCTCTGATACAGATACAGAGGATACTACAGCAGAACACGTCTGTGTAACAGGACAGGCGCACTATGTATGTGTACTGTATACGCAGGTTATATACATCCTCTGTGATACAGATACAGAGGATACTACAGCAGAACACGTCTGTGTAACAGGACAGGCATAGTATGAATGTGTACTGTATACGCAGGTTATATACATCCTCTGTGATACAGATACAGAGGATACTACAGCAGAACACGCTGTGTAACAGGACAGGCGCACTATGAATGTGTACTGTATACGCAGGTTATATACATCCTCTGTGATACAGATACAGAGGATACTACAGCAGAACACGCTGTGTAACAGGACAGGCACACTATGAATGTGTACTGTATACGCAGGTTACATACATCCTCTGTGATACAGATACAGAGGATACTACAGCAGAACACGCTGTGTAACAGGACAGGCGCACTATGAATGTGTACTGTATACGCAGGTTATATACATCCTCTGTGATACAGATACAGAGGATACTACAGCAGAACACGTCTGTGTAACAGGACAGGCGCACTATGAATGTGTACTGTATACGCAGGTTATATACATCCTTTGTGATACAGATACAGAGGATACTACAGCAGAACACGCTGTGTAACAGGACAGGCGCACTATGAATGTGTACTGTATACGCAGGTTATATACATCCTCTGTGATACAGATACAGAGGATACTACAGCAGAACACGCTGTGTAACAGGACAGGCACACTATGAATGTGTACTGTATACGCAGGTTATATACATACTCTGATACAGAAACAGAGGATCCTACAGCAGAACACGTCTGTGTAACAGGACAGGCGCACTATGAATGTGTACTGTATAGGCAGGTTACATACATCCTCTGTGATACAGATACAGAGGATACTACAGCAGAACACGTCTGTGTAACAGGACAGGCGCACTATGAATGTGTGCTGTATACGCAGGTTATATACATCCTCTGTGATACAGATACAGAGGATACTACAGCAGAACACGTCTGTGTAACAGGACAGGCACACTATGAATGTGTACTGTATACGCAGGTTATATACATCCTCTGTGATACAGATACAGAGGATACTACAGCAGAACACGTCTGTGTAACAGGACAGGCGCACTATGAATGTGTACTGTATACGCAGGTTACATACATCCTCTGTGATACAGATACAGAGGATACTACAGCAGAACACGTCTGTGTAACAGGACAGGCGCACTATGAATGTGTACTGTATACGCAGGTTACATACATCCTCTGTGATACAGATACAGAGGATCCTACAGCAGAACACGTCTGTGTAACAGGACAGGCGCACTATGAATGTGTACTGTATACGCAGGTTATATACATCCTCTGTGATACAGATACAGAGGATACTACAGCAGAACACGCTGTGTAACAGGACAGGCATAGTATGAATGTGTACTGTATACGCAGGTTATATACATCCTCTGTGATACAGATACAGAGGATACTACAGCAGAACACGCTGTGTAACAGGACAGGCATAGTATGAATGTGTACTGTATACGCAGGTTACATACATCCTCTGTGATACAGATACAGAGGATACTACAGCAGAACACGTCTGTGTAACAGGACAGGCGCACTATGAATGTGTACTGTATACGCAGGTTATATACATCCTCTGTGATACAGATACAGAGGATACTACAGCAGAACACGTCTGTGTAACAGGACAGGCGCACTATGAATGTGTACTGTATACGCAGGTTACATACATCCTCTGTGATACAGATACAGAGGATACTACAGCAGAACACGTCTGTGTAACAGGACAGGCGCACTATGAATGTGTACTGTATACGCAGGTTACATACATCCTCTGTGATACAGATACAGAGGATACTACAGCAGAACACGCTGTGTAACAGGACAGGTGCACTATGAATGTGTACTGTATACGCAGGTTACATACATCCTCTGTGATACAGAAACAGAGGATACTACAGCAGAACACATCTGTGTAACAGGACAGGCGCACTATGAATGTGTACTGTATACGCAGGTTACATACATCCTCTGTGATACAGATACAGAGGATACTACAGCAGAACACGTCTGTGTAACAGGACAGGCGCACTATGAATGTGTACTGTATACGCAGGTTACATACATCCTCTGTGATACAGATACAGAGGATCCTACAGCAGAACACGTCTGTGTAACAGGACAGGCGCACTATGAATGTGTACTGTATACGCAGGTTATATACATCCTCTGTGATACAGATACAGAGGATACTACAGCAGAACACGCTGTGTAACAGGACAGGCATAGTATGAATGTGTACTGTATACGCAGGTTATATACATCCTCTGTGATACAGATACAGAGGATACTACAGCAGAACACGTCTGTGTAACAGGACAGGCGTACTATGAATGTGTACTGTATACGCAGGTTATATACATCCTCTGTGATACAGATACAGAGGATACTACATCAGAACACGCTGTGTAACAGGACAGGCATAGTATGAATGTGTACTGTATACGCAGGTTATATACATCCTCTGTGATACAGATACAGAGGATACTACAGCAGAACACGCTGTGTAACAGGACAGGCATAGTATGAATGTGTACTGTATACGCAGGTTACATACATCCTCTGTGATACAGATACAGAGGATACTACAGCAGAACACGTCTGTGTAACAGGACAGGCGCACTATGAATGTGTACTGTATACGCAGGTTACATACATCCTCTGTGATACAGATACAGAGGATACTACAGCAGAACACGTGTGTGTAACAGGACAAGCGCACTAAGAATGTGTACTGTATACGCAGGTTACATACATCCTCTGTGATACAGATACAGAGGATACTACAGCAGAACACGCTGTGTAACAGGACAGGTGCACTATGAATGTGTACTGTATACGCAGGTTACATACATCCTCTGTGATACAGATACAGAGGATACTACAGCAGAACACGTCTGTGTAACAGGACAGGCGCACTATGAATGTGTACTGTATACACAGGTTACATACATCCTCTGTGATACAGATACAGAGGATACTACAGCAGAACACGTCTGTGTAACAGGACAGGCGCACTATGTATGTGTACTGTATACGCAGGTTACATACATCCTCTGTGATACAGATACAGAGGATACTACAGCAGAACACGTCTGTGTAACAGGACAGGCGCACTATGTATGTGTACTGTATACGCAGGTTATATACATCCTCTGTGATACAGATACAGAGGATACTACAGCAGAACACGTCTGTGTAACAGGACAGGCATAGTATGAATGTGTACTGAATACGCAGGTTATATACATCCTCTGTGATACAGATACAGAGGATACTACAGCAGAACACGCTGTGTAACAGGACAGGTGCACTATGAATGTGTACTGTATACGCAGGTTACATACATCCTCTGTGATACAGATACAGAGGATACTACAGCAGAACACGTCTGTGTAACAGGACAGGCGCACTATGAATATGTACTGTATACGCAGGTTACATACATCCTCTGTGATACAGATGCAGAGAGTACTACAGCAGAACACGCTGTGTAACAGGACAGGCATAGTATGAATGTGTACTGTATACGCAGGTTATATACATCCTCTGTGATACAGATACAGAGGATACTACAGCAGAACACGCTGTGTAACAGGACAGGCGCACTATGAATGTGTACTGTATACGCAGGTTATATACATCCTCTGTGATACAGATACAGAGGATACTACAGCAGAACACGCTGTGTAACAGGAGAGGCGCACTATGAATGTGTACTGTATACGCAGGTTATATACATCCTCTGTGATACAGATACAGAGGATACTACAGCAGAACACGCTGTGTAACAGGACAGGCGCACTATGAATGTGTACTGTATACGCAGGTTATATACATCCTCTGTGATACAGATACAGAGGATACTACAGCAGAACACGCTGTGTAACAGGAGAGGCGCACTATGAATGTGTACTGTATACGCAGGTTACATACATCCTCTGTGATACAGATGCAGAGAGTACTACAGCAGAACACGCTGTGTAACAGGACAGGCATAGTATGAATGTGTACTGTATACGCAGGTTACATACATCCTCTGTGATACAGATACAGAGAATACTACAGCAGAACACGTCTGTGTAACAGGACAGGCGCACTATGAATCTGTACTGTATACGCAGGTTACATACATCCTCTGTGATACAGATACAGAGGATACTACAGCAGAACACGCTGTGTAACAGGACAGGCATAGTATGAATGTGTACTGTATACGCAGGTTACATACATCCTCTGTGATACAGATACAGAGAATACTACAGCAGAACACGTCTGTGTAACAGGACAGGCGCACTATGAATCTGTACTGTATACGCAGGTTACATACATCCTCTGTGATACAGATACAGAGGATACTACAGCAGAACACGTCTGTGTAACAGGACAGGCATAGTATGAATGTGTACTGTATACACAGGTTATATACATCCTCTGTGATACAGATACAGAGGATACTACAGCAGAACACGCTGTGTAACAGGACAGGCGCACTATGAATGTGTACTGTATACGCAGGTTACATACATCCTCTGTGATACAGATACAGAGGATACTACAGCAGAACACGTCTGTGTAACAGGACAGGCACACTATGAATGTGTACTGTATACACAGGTTACATACATCCTCTGTGATACAGATACAGAGGATACTACAGCAGAACACGTCTGTGTAACAGGACAGGCACACTATGAATGTGTACTGTATACACAGGTTACATACATCCTCTGTGATACAGATACAGAGGATACTACAGCAGAACACGATGTGTAACAGGACAGGCACACTATGAATGTGTACTGTATACACAGGTTACATACATCCTCTGTGATACAGATACAGAGGATATTACAGCAGAACACGTCTGTGTAACAGGACAGGCGCACTATGAATGTGTACTGTATACGCAGGTTATATACATCCTCTGTGATACAGATACAGAGGATACTACAGCAGAACACGTCTGTGTAACAGGACAGGCGTACTATGAATGTGTACTGTATACGCAGGTTATATACATCCTCTGTGATACAGATACAGAGGATACTACATCAGAACACGCTGTGTAACAGGACAGGCATAGTATGAATGTGTACTGTATACGCAGGTTATATACATCCTCTGTGATACAGATACAGAGGATACTACAGCAGAACACGCTGTGTAACAGGACAGGTGCACTATGAATGTGTACTGTATACGCAGGTTACATACATCCTCTGTGATACAGATACAGAGGATACTACAGCAGAACACGTGTGTGTAACAGGACAAGCGCACTAAGAATGTGTACTGTATACGCAGGTTACATACATCCTCTGTGATACAGATACAGAGGATACTACAGCAGAACACGCTGTGTAACAGGACAGGTGCACTATGAATGTGTACTGTATACGCAGGTTACATACATCCTCTGTGATACAGATACAGAGGATACTACAGCAGAACACGCTGTGTAACAGGAGAGGCGCACTATGAATGTGTACTGTATACGCAGGTTATATACATCCTCTGTGATACAGATACAGAGGATACTACAGCAGAACACGCTGTGTAACAGGACAGGCGCACTATGAATGTGTACTGTATACGCAGGTTATATACATCCTCTGTGATACAGATACAGAGGATACTACAGCAGAACACGCTGTGTAACAGGAGAGGCGCACTATGAATGTGTACTGTATACGCAGGT